>NC_081412.1:196825191-197015191 GCF_030272615.1 Cryptomeria japonica | reverse complement strand
CAAGATCATGTGATGGTATGGTAACGTGTTGGCATAAACCTATGAGAATTGTTCTATGAAATCATGTAAGGAGGTTATGGAATGAAAACAAAATGCTATTCTTTAAATATAAATAATTATTTGGTATGAATGTATAAGATTGATTGGCTGAATATATGATATGGATGTCTATGAAGATACTATGAAGTTATGGTATTAAAAAATGGATGACAACACTATTGTTGGTGACCAAGGCTAGGGTATATTTGTATGTGAGTTTGTAGACTTAAGATACAAATGATGGTGTGTAGACTTAGGATGTGGATGCATATGGATATAAATGGAGATGGATGTTATGATAACCTAGCATAAGATGTGTATGTGTATGATGATGATATGTGATACTTGATGTGGATGATAGTCTAACCAAGGAGATCAATGCATATAAATATATCAAGCTAGGTTGTAGACAAATTGATAGTATATACTGGATATATATGGATGGGGATGCATGTGGTGATGTGTGACTAGGATTTAGGGCAAGGTTATGGTATGATATGGGTGCGAATAAGAGTATAGGAATTGAGATAGTAGGATGATGGATGAATTCCAAGGGAGGATTTACTAAATTTTACCTAGGATTATGTCAAAATGAAATAAATGTATAGAAATTTTAAAAAAAGATAGTTTGACTAGTGGTTATGAAACTTGGGGACTAGACAAAGAAGATAGAATATTAAAAAATATATGGCTCAAATGGATGAAGTACCCATTTGTATTCCAGTGGGTAGGTTCTAATTTAACAATGGCAAACATAAAAGACACAACAACAACGTAAGGTTAATTATATCTCAACACATAGAGGTACTCATGAGTAGCTCTAGGGGGTGATAGACATCCTTGCATCAAACCAAGAGATGACTAAAATTTCTTATGCTTCCTATACAAAATCACTAGGGTAAATTCATTATCAAAACCTTTCATAGTTATCTTTCATTTATGTATTATTTCTGAAATTTTATTTTATCTAAATATTAGATATGTGAATGGAAATAATGTCCAAAAGTTGGTCAAAATCAATATAAAGTGTTACCATGTTAAATATTATGTATTTTATAATAAGATTATGTGAAAATATGAACACAACATTGAGATCATTCTTACCTTTACAACCATATAGGTTTTTAAATCTAAGTAATTTAATGTTTGAATCTTTATTTACTTTTAATAATTTATTAATGAGCCACAAATAGACACGGATTTTATTTTTTATATATTTTCATTCAAATTTGAAAAACATTATATGGTCACAAACTATACATATTCTAATACATATTAAGAAAATGAGTTTTTTTAAAGTAGATGAATATTTTTATGGGATATGCCCATTGTGTGTGTTAATAATATCGTAAAAATATTATAAAATTATATATCTAAAAAACCAAATGATCTTATATATCTTTCTACCAAATAGTTTTGAAAAATGCTTAATAAAATTTTAAGAAGAGGGTGTGCATTAATGATTTTCTATTATATAACTAAAAAGTATAACTACATATTAGAAATATAATTGTTTGACCCACTTTAATTAAAGAACCACAAATTTTATTAGAAAAAAAATAAAATTCTATTTTATGATTAGAAATAGGTTCTAAAAAGTAGCAACCTCAATAAGACTACCATTACATAATATGTAAGTCATTTTTAATTCTTTTCTCTACATCATATCTATACATACTTATGATATATGTATGATATCTCAAATCCACATGTTTAAGTGGAAGGGAAAAGGAGGTTCTATAGATGACAAATTTCACTAAACTATTGTAACTTTTTATCCATTGCCTTTCACTAATATATGTCCTACAACTTGATAAGTTTAAGAAATAGATGAAACATAACAAGAGGGAAGCATAGAAGAAACACTTCCTCTTGTGGGTTATGCTTCCATAAAGTCAAAAGTCTTATACTAAAAATATAAACAATTGGATGCATGTAGGAATTGAGGGGTGACAATTGAAAAATGATGTAATGAAGTACATGCATGACTCTTGAGTCTCTTTAAGGATTGTTTGCAAGAAGAAATATATTAGATATAATTCAAAATTCTTAGCTCCGTACAATCATATACTATTGAATAAGCCTCAAATACAATCTTATATTATTGAGTGATATAAAAGTACAATGAATGGAACAAGTATATCTCATAGAAGAGTAGATGAGAAAGAGTAGAAAAACAATAAAAATGAAAATATTGTCATTTCCATTCAAATCATCATGATGTGACAAAGAAGCATCAATCAGTAAATAATACATTTCTATCATGAAGTAAAAGGGTTTACAAATTTTCAGATTTGAATTAGAAAATATATCAATAATAACATTATGAAACAGATAAGTTTTTAAGTTATAAGATGTATGGAAATAAAATTCATTGTATACTAATGGTCTAGGCTATATATCTTTATTCCATGATATTCATTGTATACTAATGGTCTAGGCTATATATCTTTTTTCCATGATAAACAATATCCTACCGTAAAATCTAAGGTTGGGCTTGGATTGATAGGTCATTAATAAAGTATATAATAAAAAATAGCAAATAAAGGATGAGAGATTTTCAAAAAAATAGCAAATAAAAGGATTAATATTTTTGTCATGGACATATAATTACAATTGACCATTGGGATCTTTGTGTCTAAACTTCATATTAGATTTTTGTTGTATGCGTTTGATCAATGACAAGACCGATTATAATCAAAGTCAGTTGGGCAGTCTTGATCTACAAAAGCATTGGCTTTGATGTTTTAATATAATTCCAATGCAATATTCAAAAACTAGACTGTCAAATAATGGTTGATGTCTAAATCAATACTGCAATTATGACCTTGATTTATAAATGCATCTCTTAGATATAGCTAACCATCTGACTAATCTTTATCCCAATAACATTCAGAAATAAATTATCTTTAAAAAAAAGTGATTTGTATCACCATTGTTGAGAGATTTATATTGATTTAATTGTAACCTTATTCATTATGTGTTTAAGATTATTGGTACACCTCGTTATCATTGAGACTAAGTTGCTTTAACGTTTAAATGTTAGTCAATTCATAACACATTTTATGATTTCTGTACTGGTTTTGAGAAAGGATAAGCTAGATAAATTTACCTAAGATATATTCATGAGGTGTACCGAGAAAGCGTTGCAAAATGCTCTGACAAAATAATACAAGGTTACATGCAACTTGGCAGGAAGAGAGTGGTGTCAGAACATTTGCATTCAAACGATTTATGTGCACTGTACTACTTCATTTAAATAAAACCCACATAATACTTTCTGGATTTTCTGTGTTTTTCTGTGTGTTTGATGCTTCAACATTGAAAACTACATTTGCATTCAAAAGATTTAATTGCACTGCGCTTCATTTTAAGAAAAAAAATCAAATAATTTTCTGGATTCCCTGTGTTTTTCTGTGTGTGAGATGCTGAAATACTCAAAACAACATTTGCATACAAAAGATTTATGTGCACTGCATTTCATTTTAATAAAAACCAACATAATTCTTTCAGGCTTTCCTGTGTTTGATGCTCAAGTACTCAAAACTACATCTTGCATTCAAAAGATTTACTTGCACTGAACTTCATTTCAATAAAAACCCACAAAATCCTTTCCATCTTTCTTGAGTTTTTCTGTGTGTTCGATGAGTAATTTGATGCATTCCAAAGATTTACTTGCACTGAACTTCATTATAATAACAACCCACATAATCCTTTCTGGATTTCCTACGTTAAAGATGTTCAATCGGTCAAAAAACTGATGAAATTCTGTACCATAATAAATTGCAGTTGCAGCTGTATCCAGGATGGAGATATGATTTGAAGTCAAAGTCATATGTCACATAAACTATTTTAGGAAAGATTACATGTTGACAAAGAGGCATCACAGAAGTTAGTGCTCCAGCACAACACTAGGCAGACAGTGTGAAAGAGAGAGGCTAAAAGTTAATAAAGCCAGATACACTGGTAGGCACCGTCAGCATATCTCCTCTATCCGCCACAAAACTTGAAAACGTTTTGACGGGTCAACTCAGAAAAGATAGTTGCCCTTGCATAGACCCGTGACAGTATCATAAACATTTCTGAATTCTATACCCCTACATTCACATTCCATCATTCCAACCAACCAGAACCAAATCCAGAAACGAATTCCAAACAGTTCTTCAATCAGAGCACATATATGGCCAACTTATACCCATAATTCTAACATATCTACCATTTCAAAGACCCAGCTCCGCTGTAAGATCATAAAAAATGAAATATATTTACAGTTCACAATCTGAAATTCTGTGTTTTGCTCTACAAATGAGTTACAGCATATGTACCCATTCAAACTTAGTTCCGTTGCACCAATAATGAAATCTTTTTGTAACCCATAATACCAAAATTATGACTTACAGCATAGGTACCAAATCAAAATCAGCTCCGATATTACATCATATCTTCCTATAGCCCACAATATCAATAGATCTATTTTTTTGAATCTACATATAATTTATAACATATGTACCAATTCAAACTCAGATTTATTGTTAGATCATAAAACTGAAATTATTTTGCAGTGCATGACACCAAAAATTTTTATTTTGGGGGGTCTACTGATAACTTACAGCATATGTAGCAATTCAAACTCAGCTCCATTGTTAGGTCATATACAAGAAATCTTTTTATAGCCCATGATACCAAAAGACTATATGTAAGTCTACAGATGACTTACAACATATGTATCAATTCAAACTCAGTTCCATTGTTAGCCACACTACCAAAACATCTATATTTGAGTCTACAGATGACTTACAACATACGCACCAATTCAAACTCAGTCCATTGTTAGATCATAAATATGAAATCCTTTTTATAGTCCACAATACCAGAAGATCTATTTGAATCTATAGATGACTTACAGCATATGTACCAATTCAACTTGTATGAAACTCAGCTCCTTCATGAGATCATAAAAATAAAATCTTTTTATAATCCGCAGTACCAAGTCAGACCACAAAAATGAAATCTTTTTTATCTTCCATGATACCAATTAGACTATAAAAATGAAATCTTTTTATAAACTATAACAAGAAAAAGATCTTTGTTTGAGTCTACAGATGACTTATGCATATGTACCAATCTAACTCATATGAAACTCAGCTCGATCATTAGATCATAAAAATGAAATCTTTTTATAGCCCATGATACCAAAAGATCTATTTTTGAGTCTACAAATGACTTACAGCATATGAGATCGACTACCCTAAATGAGATACCCATTCCTCCGCTCTGAAGACAACATGACCGGGCTGGAGAAGAGAGAAGCAGCAGCCGGATTGAGCGCCATGTCGTCAAGCAGAGGCGGCGGCGGCGGCTGAGCCTGGGAAGCCGTAGCCCTGGGAAAGAAAAAGGGATTTGCATTGAGATCATCATGAAAGCGCAGAGGAGAATACCTCTGGGGAGGATGAGTATTGTAGGAAAGAAGAGAAGAAGTGGGTGTAAAAGAGCGACCCAGAGCAAAAGGGGACTCGGGAATCCCAGTAAACTGCTGAACCATGGCTCTAAAATTCGAAGTATCGGTGCTCAGCAAAGTAGTGGGTGCTCTCCTAGAGGCTCTTGATCGTTTCTTGCTAGCTTTTGTCGGGGCAGAATTCACACAGAGAGACCCAACAGGCAGAGTTTTTGTAGTAACCACAGTGGAATTGCTTAGCTCTGCATTCGATTTGAGGACTCCATTGTTCGAGTTAGTGCCCATCTGCATGGCCTGATCGTTGCTCTGGGAAAAGTGATTCCTGTGGTACAATTGAAGCCAGTTTTCCAGGGCAATTTGGGAGCGATCTGAATCAGAAGGGGCAATTGGGGGCTTGGAAAATTCAAACCCACGATCGAGAGTGCTCATAAACATGGCGTTGGTGTTGTTGTTGGTGGTGGTATTGTTGGTCTTTTCAACCTGGGACACAAACTCCATTTCGTCTAAAGGGGAAGTGGTACATGGTTCCGGAGAAGGGATATATATAAGAGTTTGTGTGAGTTTTAATTCAACCGGACACGCAACATACCGTCATTATTTTTTGACTTGGGGGAACTTACCTAACCAGGAAATGTCTCTGTTGTTCACATGGACCACTAACATACGTCTGTTTCGATGCCAAATGCTAAGCTTTTTTGCCTGTCTTACAGTGGGTGGCATAAATTGGTAACATGTCTTTTACCATTGAGAATGATTTGAGTCTGGCGCATCCAGTCGACACGTTTTGAACCATCCGAGGCTTTCTGTGCCGCGTTTGTAGCTTTTGGCTTTGAATGCTTGCCCACCATTCCAAACAGCATCATCAGCCCCGGCCTTTTTTCTACTTTACAACAAGCACGTGCTTCTTCTTCTATTCCCACTTTGGAATCACCTTTCTTGCTTTTTAAGTCTACCCGGCACATTTTTTAGGGTTTGACTATTCAAAAATAAAAAGGAAAGTTCAAGGATAGTTTTTGCGGTTTGATATGGCAGTATGAGTCTAAATCGGTATCTTTTTATTTGAAAGTTAAAGATTGAAGGGTATTTTATCAGAAGATCATTTGGGATATGATCTTATATTCTTCTTCTATTTCCATTTTATAATCGTCTTTCTTGCTTTTTAAATCTAGCCGACACAATCTTTAGGGTTTGATTATTCAAAATAAAAAAAAGAAAGTTTATGGATAGTTTTTGTGGTTTGATATTGGAGTATGAGTCTAAATAGTCTCTTTTGAATTGAATGTTAAAGATTGACGGGCATTCATTTAATCAACAATCACTTGAGAGATGATCCTATGTTCTTCTTCTATTTCCATTTCACAATCATCTTTCTTGCGATCACTTGGGACATGATCCTGTATTCTTCTTCTATTTCCATTTTAGATTCATCTTTCTTGCTTTTTAAGTCTAGCCAACAAAATTATCTCTTTTCAAGATTTTTAGAGATATTAAATGGTTTGATTATTCAAAAATGAAATAGAAAGTTCAAGGTTCATGTGATTGTTTTATAGTTTGATATGTGAGGGAGTATGAGTCTAAATCAATAGCATTTAAGTTGAGAGTTAAAGATTGAAGGGTCAAGATCAATAATGATATGATCCTATATTCCTCTTTTATTCTCACTTTGGAATCATATTTCTTTCTTTTTAAGCCTAACCGACACGATTTTTCTCTTTTCTAGATTTCTATTAATATTAAATGGTTTGATTATTCAACAATAAAAAAAATGTTAAGTTTTGTTGTGATTGTTTTTATATTTTAATAGGGGAGAAATATGAGTCTAAATCAATATTTTTTCAGTTGAGAGTTAAATATCAAAGGGTATCCATTCTGCCAAATTGCTGGGACATTATCCCATATTCTTATTTTATTCTTACTTTGGAATCATCTTTCTTTCTTTTTAAGTTTGGTCAGCACAAGTTTTTATTTTCAAATTCTAGTAACATTACATGGTTTGATTATTCGAAAATGCAAAAGAAGTCTGATAGGAAATCTCATACTACTTCTTGGTTTGTTTACTTGATACTGTAATGACAGTTTGATGATGTATAGTTTTTTTCTCTCTATATTTTAAATTTTTCTTTTAAAAATGCAAAAGAAAGTTTAAGGTTTGTCATGATTGCTATTATAGTTTAATAGGGAAGGGAGTATGAGTCTAAATTGATATTTTTACATTTGAGGGTTAAAGGTTAAAAGGTATTCATTCTACCAAAATAGCTTAGGACATGATCTTATATTTTTCTTTTATTCTCACTTTGGAATCATCTTTCTTACATTCTATGTCTAACCGGCACAAATATCCCATTTTCAAATTTTTAGTAATATTAAATGGTTTGATTATTCAAAAATGAAAAAGAAAGTTTAAAGTTTGTCATGATTAGTTTTACAATTTAATAGGGGAGGGAATATGAGTCTAAATTGATATTTTTTTAGTTCACAGCTAAATGTTGAAGGGTATGTATTATGTCAAGATTGCTTAGGAAGTGATCTCATATTGTTCTTCTATTCACACTTTGGAATCATCTTTCTTGATTTTCAAGTTTAACCAACACAATTTTTATCTTTTGACATTTCTAGTAATATTAAATGGTTTGATTATTAAAAAATAATTCCTTTTTTTTAAGGTTTGTCATAATTGCTTTTATAGTTTTATATATGAGAGTATGATTCTAGAAACCGATATCTTTTCAATTCAGAGTTAAAGATTGAAGGGCATCCATTTTGTCAAAGTTCAAATGGGACAAAATCTTATGTTGATCCTAGATTTTTCTTTTTATGTTGGTTATATGTCTTAATATTGGAGTATGAGTCTAAATCGATAACTTTTCAATTGAGAGTTAAGATTGAAGGGTATTCATTTTTCCAAGGCCATTTAGGACATGGTCCCATATTCTTGTTTTATTCCCACTTTGGAATGATAATTATTTCCTTATATATCTAATCAACACAACTTTCTCTTTTCAAAATTATATTAATATTAAATTATTTGATTTTTCAAAAATGAAAAAGAAAGTTTAAGGACTGTCATGCCCGTCTTAGAATTTAATATGGGACTATGAGTCCATATCGATATATTTTCATTTGATAGTTAAAGATTAAAGGATATCCATTTTGTCAAGATCACTTTGGACATGGTCATGTATGTTTCCTATTATTTTGGTTTTATAGTTTAATATAAGATTACGAGTCTAAATGGATATCTTTTCAAGATTGAAGGGTGTTCATTTTGTCTAGATCATGTAGAACATGATCTAATATTTATTATTTTATGTTAGTTTTATAATTTAATATGGAAGTATGAGTTTTAACCAATATCTTTTCATTTGAGAGTTAAAGATTGAAGGGTATCAAGTCTACCAAAATAACATAGGATGTATTTTTCCTTTATGTTGAAGTATTTAATATCAATCCCATAGAATTGTTTAGCTACCCAATACAAGAGTACAAGCCTTGAGGTTTCCTATGAAATTCAAATGATCTCATATTTTACTTTTCTATTGGAGAATTTTATATCAATCCCATAGAATTGTTTAACTACCCAATACACGAGCATGAGTATTAGGATTTTATGTGAAATTTAGATTCTTTAACAATTTAATATCAGCTTGTGAATGTTTAAGTTCATACCTCTTCAATTAAGAGTTAAAAGATTGAAATGTATTCATTTTGGAGAAGATCATTTGAGACATGATTTCATATTTTAGTCTCATCTCTTATGGTGTTAAGGACTTGCACTCAAAAGGAATGACCCCTAACATGCTCAATAAAAAAAATCAACTTCACTAGTAGACTCAATAATAATTTTTAGGATGACCAAATATTATCATATTGAGGGCTCAATAATCTTTAGGATGACCAAATATTATAATTTATATGTATTTGTCTTTCATTTTTTTTGGTCATCCTAAAAATTATAATTACCAAATTTGTGCATCCTATAGTTTTCCATTTGTTTTGGGTTCACTTTGACTGGGTTATCCTTCATGTAATATTTATTATATAAGTACATTATTTTTTAATAACATTTGACAAATAATTTGAACCCGTATTATTCTATTTTTACATATTCTCAAAGATTTGTCTTGATTCCCAGTTTATTTATCTATTATATTAGACCAAATTTGTAGGAACATAATTGAACCAATTTAGTTCTATAAGTTTAGAGATGATTCCTGAACTTGTACATTCAAACTTATATTTTGGGCTCAAAGCCAACTCCCTCTTACTAACTATTTTGTATTGCCCTGAAGGCATATTTTTTTTAATTGTGTGTTAGTGTTGCATTTGAAAAGTAAATTTAATCTATTTAAATCTATTAATAATTAGAGTATCATAGTATCATCATATAGAATCAACACTACATCGTTATATTAGATTAGCATTCAATAAACATCACTACATGATTTGTTATTCTCTTCAATCTCTTTCACCAAATATTTAAATTATAATAGAGGCATTACCAAAGGAGAATAATATAATCTTAGGAACATCCTAAATAGTGTCTATCAACACAATAACTCTTTAGATGTTGGTCCTAGACATCACCACAAATGCTTTTCTAATGTCAAAACTAGTAGAGCCTAGATATGTGTGTTCAAATGCACAAACCTAAAGAAAAATTCTATAATCATGAAAGTAAATTAAAATTATGGATACAAATTGTTGAGAAAAATAATGTTAATTTATTTTTTTTTTTTTTTATTATTTATTTTATTATATTTTTTTAATTCTAATTCATTAATAATTAGAATTACTTATTTTCTACTATTGAATAATTATTTATCACTATACTTTATTGAGAAAATGATTTTTTATCACTCTACTTTATTGAGAAAATTTGAAGTATTTTACATAATTATATCATATTATTTATGCATTTTCAAATTATGTATTTAATTCTTAATCTAATAAAACTTAGAGATATGGTTATGAAATTAAAAAATTAATTGACTGAGTTAAAGTTATATTCTATTGAAATTCTAAGAAAATTTAAATTTCAAATTTGTTTTATTTATATTAATATTATTATTAATTTGAAAAAAAGTTAGTGTTATCAATTCTAGATTTATTTTAAAATTTAATTTTAAAAAATTATAAATTTAAATAAGTGTACTAAAATTAAATATCAATATGATATCTTTTTTGAAGTTATAATTTTTAATTTCATTTCATATTAATTTTTTTATAAGATATAATTTAAACATTTTAAATTTAACTACATTCAACAAGTTATGTTTAAAATATGTTTAATTTATATTAAATTAAAATATATTAAACTTTATAAACACTTTTAAAGTTAACTTTTTCTTAAAAAGTAGATTAAAGGTTTTCAATGGGCTCCAATTTTAACCACTTTGGAAGATAAAATATAAAACATATTGGTAGAATAAACATAAGATTTTATTATTAAAAGCAAAAACAATTTAAAATAATTTAATAAAGCTTTGACTAATTTTTATTTTTTGTTTTAAATTAAATTTTCAGACAATCTTTAAACCCTTTTAAATCATACAAAGATTTTCAAGAAAAAATTACTATAAAACTATCCAATGAATCAATGAATATACAAATTTTATTTAATTAAATTCAAAATTTTAATATTATTACAATAACTATTTATGTTAAAATAGCACTTTCAAATATATATTTAATTTAAATTAAATGCATATCTTATTAAATAATTATAAAATTCTTTTAATAATCCTAAACATTATTATATCTAATAAATTCTTAATTTTTTCTATATCTTATAATTCTCATATTACTTTAAATTGATACTATCAGTATGAAGCCTTAAGAACCTACAAAGAATAGCCATGAGAGAAACCAAAGGAAATGTGAGAATTAAAAGACATGGAATTCCTTATTACTAAATATAAGTAGTAGATATTTTGCAGGTACTTCATTTTTCATGAATACTCTTGGAAGAGAAGACACTGTACTGTAATACTTTGAATTTTATATTTTATTTCTAATAACTATAGTAAAAGAAAATTTCTTCAATATTATTCATAAATATTATATCCATACCAGCATCTGTGGTACAATCATTTATTAGAACAATATGGAGAAGCATATAGTTAGTTTGGTGCAGTTTAGGGTTAGTATTCAATTGACAGTCTTGCAGACACTTGACAGACAAATGGTCTGAGATGATTTATCCTTACAGCTGCAAGTCTATTTTATGGGTTGTCTAAACAGCTGCCTACCAACTGTGCAAAAGTTGTTAGGTTAGATTGAAGATGATATTATGCATGTGTTATTGATTTAAACCCATACAATTTTAAAGGCCTTGTTTTTCTATTTGGTTTCATATGTTTAAAGTTTTAGGTAGTGTTTTCTGGAGTCGCCTTCATCTTTAATTATTAGGTTAGGAATTAGATATATTCTTGTCATCAATCAAAATAAGACTGATACAAATCTTTATCATGAAAGTGACCATGATGTGTAATCAAAGATATCTATCTTTAAAATTATTCTACATAATTTAATTTAGAAACATTATCACAATAAATTTTTTGGTATCATATAATCGTGTCTATTCTGGTTTCAAAATGAGTCGTGCGTTTTACACCGTCAATTTTGAAATAAACGACTGCGATTGCCTAACACGTCACTATCACACTGTACAAAAGATCTGCTTTGGAACCAGAATAGCCGCAGCCTAATCCTTTAGATAAACTCATTATTTCATCTTCAAACAGTACCAGGGCAGTTCTTCACTATTATTAACAGTATAACTAAAATGAACAGACAAATTTTCTCTGTGAACTATCTGAACTTTGAAATTGGAATATCATAGCTGTGATGTTCTACTTTCTGCTTTACAACAGCATATATGTTACAGTTTGAGATTCCCATTATATTTACTGTACGTTCTTTTAATTCTTTGGTAGATATATAAAGAATATAAAGTCCCCCAAAACAAAAGAACTTTTAAAAAATCGATTATTCAATTTACAGCTGCCAAAACCCCTCAAAAAAAAAAAATTATGGTATAATATATAGAGGGTTAGATAGAATTGTGTGTCAGAGTTACGTTCTGTTTGTTTAATAGTATTGAGTCATTATTTTTTACTGTTGAAATGTATTATTGGTGGTTCGCTATACTTCAAGCTTTGTCTGTCTTATTCTATTTGAGTTTGGTATTGATGGTTATTTTTAAATAAGATTTTTAATAGGGAAAGATAAATTTTGTTTATTTTAAATTGGATAATTATTTATTTATTGTTTTTTTTATGCAGATGAGATGTAAAATTGTTATTGATTATTTGGTCATTCAAATGTATTTATTATTAAGTAAAGTGGATAGTATAGGCTTTTCAATGGAATTAATCAAATAAATTTAAATGTTCAAAATCTACAATACAAAATGTCTCTTGTCTTATCAATCAAAAAAATAATTTGTTATCTTAGAATAGATTTATATTATTGTTTTGAATATGTGATCTTTTCTTCTTTTTAAATTATGGAAATATTTGAGAAACATATTCTGTTGGCAGTTCTCTCATTTTCCAAGCTCTGTATCTTTTTTTTCCATTCTTTTGAATTTCATATAGATGGGCATTTTGAAATATGATTTTCAATAGTGAAAAAATAAATTGTCTAATTAAAATTGGACAATTATTTATTTACTATTTTTTGTATAGATGAGGTGTTAAATTGTTATTGATTATTATTATTATTTTCAGACTCGCCGGCGCGACATGTCCTTTGGTACCATGTGGGTTTGCCTATCGAGCTAAGCCCCCAACCCTTGTTATTGATTATTTGATTATAAAGTGGATTTAATTTTAACTAAAGTGGATAGTAGAGACTTTTCAAGAGACTAGCCAAACAAAATTTAAATGTTAAAAATCTACAATACAAAATGTCTCTTATCATAAAATAGATTTATATTATTAATGTTTGATCACATGACATTTTTTTTTTCTTTTTAAATTATGTGAATCTTTGAGAAACTTATTTTGTATCATATGTCATTATTATAGGTGTGTAGAAATAGTCAATAGATGTGATTTTATTTGTTGTAAACAATGATCTAGAACTAATTAAAATTATTGAAGATATAAATAAACATATAGATATGTATTAAAAAGCACAATTTCAACTAGAAAGTAATTAAGAGGCTTTTTGGTATTTGATGAAGTTTTGACTTGGCTCTTGTAGCTGATTCATTGGTATGCTATGACAAGAAATTAAAATCTAGAATATGGGTATACAATATACATTACTACAATGTAACAAAATTTTTATTATAATATTATTGTTCTTGATAGGAAAATATCGTGTAGCCTCCTTTGAAGCAAGATCACACCATGTGACCTAGTGACCCATAATCCATTTGATTTATATTCTTAGTTATTTATCAATTACATCTTTTTTTAATACCTCACCACTCAACTTTGAAGAAACTACTACAAAAATCAAATAGCAACAAGGAAATAATAAATAAAATTGAACATACGCAACATCAAACTTAAAGTATAATACTTTTCCTTTGGAGACAACCTAGGACTGGTGAAAAGCTCTAGGAACTTTCAAGGTATGACTTTAGCACCCCATCACTAATTTTTTTTAATATAATGATTATAATTCCACAATAGTGATCTTTCAAGAATTTTACTAAAGAGAAGAAAATGAAAGAATGTAAATAACATAAGGACAAAGCTAAAACGCAATATCTTTTTCTAGTGCATCTCCCTGATTCATCCTTAATGAGAGGATGTGATACATAATTTTGGATTTGTTCATGTCCTTGATGCCTCCCATTTCATTCTTAACATTTATATCCTCTTTGATAATAGTGGACTCATTATGATTACTATGTTGATTCAAAGCTCTAGTTTGAATATTGAAGTTAGGACTATTTTGAGCTTTGTGATTATTTCACTATCTAGGACATGTGGCTCATGATTATCTCTTATGATGATTTATCTTGTGCTAGATAATTTATATTGATAGATGAGACACTATGGCGTTATGTGGTTGACAATATATTTAGGAATATTATGATGAGGGATTTAGGATTGGTGATTTATATGCGTTCATTATCCATGTGAGGTTTATATTTGCTTATGATGATATGATGGTACCTTGTTAGTACTAACCCCACTTTAGGATCACGTTGGATGAGATGATGATATGACTGTTGTCATTGCTTACTATTGTATTTGTGATAGAGACAATGTCATATCACTCATTACGAGCATGATATGATGTTGTGATTCTCTTCACTTGTTTGATTATTTATTATATATGCTATTGTATATGTTGTCTTGAAGCTATTGGTGGATGCAAGATTGCATGTACTAGACATCGACTCCACCTGGTCTCATAGGTTTGACTGTGTCTTTATTCCAAAGGTAATTTGATCAGAGTTGACATGAGTTCCTTCTACACACTCTAGGCTTAAGTTGATACCCTTGTCAGTTAATGTCTTGGTGTGTAACATCATGTTAGTGTCATGTGGTGTGTCGTTCAACCCTATGTCGGGTTGCCTTGTGAAGTTGTGATTATTTATTAATTAATATCTAATTGATTCATATAGTTTATTAATATTAAAATAAATTTAATTTATGGTTTTGATATTTAGTTATTATTGTGTGTTTAATTGTTGAGGATTAATATTTGTTTGGGCATTGTATTATTGAGATTTTGATTTATTGGATAATTTATTATTTGTTTATTCATTTACTATTTATTTATTGTTGATTTAATATTATTGTGTTTTGTGGCTTTACGTTTATTTGGGAATTTATATTTAATTATGCTCATGGTTTATTTAATTGATGGTTATTCTTATTATTATTTCCTTTTACCCATTTAATTTATTATTTACTTTACCTACCCTCTTTATTATTGGCTATGCGGTTTAGAGATTGGAATAATATTATTTTATTACTATTTTACCTCAATTTTGGGCATGGTAGGTATGCTTTATTATATTTCTGATTATTTTTTATTGGCTAGGAGATTGTATAGTTTTTGGATTAAATTTTTATAAATTTGGTTTCCTGAGCATATTCGAGGTTGGCTTACTAGAAAATATTTCATTGTTTGAGCAATTTGGGTTTTCCATTCGAAGCTTATTTGGGATTTGGATTTGGAATTGGAGCTTGAATTTGGATTGTGTTTCATAAAATTTCTTAGGCCATTTCTTCTATTACCAAGTTGGAGGTTTTATCAAGTTCTCTGCATTTTCATTTTGAAAAGATTGCATGTGAAAAGATTGTTTGCAGGAAGGAATTTTGGGCTTTTTGTATAGTTAGATAAATATAAAAATATGTATATGAGACCTTAGGTTATTTATAGTTTATATAGTTTGATTTATTATGGGAAGCTGGATTTGATTTGTGCTTGTTATGAATGCCTTTTGTATTTACTCCTGTGATTGTTGTGAGTTCTATATACGGGTTATTGTTGCTTGAAATTTCCTGAGTTTTCTTTTTGGTAGTGATGCTCTGTGCGTTTTGGTTTATATTGTTATTTATTTGTTGGGAAGTCTTGTTGCTTTTGGTTTTTGTAATGGTTCTTTGCATCTATCTTCTTGTAAAGAGGAAAATTTGATTTGGCCATTTGCAACATAGAAGGAGAAATCACCAAAACAATTTTCTCTTTGGAAGGGAGGAATTCATTTACATTCAAAAGAGGGGAGGAATCCACTAGATTCAATCACAAATTAGATAAGGACGAAATACTAAGTGGATTGATTAATTATGATGTGTTTTTCCCTCTTTTGTAAGTTGAAATGTTGATTTAGGGTAAAGTGCTGAAATTGAAGACAAAAATGAGAAAATAAAGAGCTATAGGTTTGAAATTTTATCGTGCACCTTAATCTAAGTAATATGAGTTGTTTCAGATCTGCCTTGTGAAAATGCCTTGAAAACGAAGGGACCATGGTGCTACCTCTTGGTCCTCTGAATTTTTCGTGCGTCGAAAAGGGTTTTTCTAGCTCTACAAATAAATCTCAATCTGAGAAGAATAATTGTGCACCTATTTCCTGCACACATAAAGAAGGGGGAAAAGGTAGGGAATAAGGGTTTTCCTAAGTCAAACCTCGGTGGAGGAATCAACCTTGAATGAAATATTGCAAATGCTTGAAATAAGTAATGGAAAGGTATATCTTCAGATTTGTAATAAATGATGGTGATTCTCTGCTTCTTGAATGTAATCACATATATTGTATGAAATGGCATGAACATGAAAAAGCCCTAATACACACACATGCTTGTAAATGAATAATGTAAAGTTACTCCATAATGGATAGATGAAGAATATGCAGCCTTCAATACCTCTAGAGATATTTGATGATGAATGCTTCAATGCTTCAATGCTTGATTGATTGAATGTAGTCTCCTTGCCTTTTCACCTTATAATCATATTTTTTCTCTTATGCCAAATGCGAGGGGAAGACCTTCTTATATACTTGCCTATCATTAAATAATATTAACTTTCTGACATAGGCCGACATGGAGCAAGGTTTCTCACTCAAATTTGAGATGGGGCCAAGGGTCCAAATTAGGCCCCAATTAGGGAGGACCATGGCATAGCGCCATGGTCCTAGTGAGGACCAAGGCACCATGCCCTGGTCCTACCCCAAATTGGGCTAGGGTTAAGAGGTTAGAGCAAGGTAAAAGATGAAAATATGATGTTTATTGCATAGTGGAGGCACAAATAGGTCTCTATAAAACATGATGATGAGAATTCTAAAGAGAGGGCCTCAAATGCAGTCAAAATTAAAAAGGGTGCAATTTTAGGATGTTACATTTAGCCCCCACTTTAGCGGGAGTATGAGATTACACAAATACTCACAATAAAGTAGATAAAGAGAGATGAAGAAAATGAGGAATGTGGAGAAAAATTATAAGGAGTATAAGATATCACTAATCTCGAGGAACCAAGCCCCCAATCTTAGGATCTTAACTCACTCAAACATATGCAAGGGCACACAAAAAACAAGAAAAACAAAGACAAAAGGACAAACAAATGCAAAAGACACACAACAAAAGCTAAAAACTCAAACAAGACCTCAAGTCAACTAACCGAAGAGACCTTGATATCAAAATGTCTCAACAAATAATATTATTCTTGAAAAATGTCATCTCATGAAGACAAGCGATCACATAAAAGAGAAAAGAAATAATCATCCATGAACTATTAATAGAAAAGCTACAAGTTCATGAGAAGAAGAAGAGAGAGCATGAATACACACTGGATGTGTTTGTCTAGGTGATCCATAAGAAGAATGATGAGAAAGGGAATGGAATACTCACCCCTATGTGTTTTTATCTAGGTGATCCATGATGAGAAAGGACATGGACTACTTTCCCCTAGATGTTTTTATCTAGGTGGTCCATGATGAGAAAGGACATGGACTACTTGCCCCTAGATGTTTTTATCTAGGTGATACATGATGAGAAAGGACATGGACTACTCACCCCTAGATGTTTTTATCTAGGTGATCCATGTTGGGGAGGAGAGTAGGAATATTATAGCCCTATCCTGATAGTTCCACTCATTCTCATGTGTGTGTGCAAATGATGTCTGGTTTCAAGTTTATAGCACCCCCTTTAAGAGTTTGTTTCCTTTGGTTTCAAGTATTCCTCAACCTATTTAAGACATGTAATGTAGATGAAAATGCCAAGGAGTGATTGTGTGTGCAAATGCTAAGGGGCGAATGACATATACATGCTTGGTTTCGAGGAAATCCTGTGTAAGAGATTTTCTCTAGTTTCTGTTATGTGTAACTCTATCTAAGACATATATCAAATTATGTTGCATCTAGTTTTGAGTGTGAAGCATCTCACTCCAATATTTTTTTACTCTGGTTCCAAGAATGAACGCCCCGTTTAAGACATGCAAGAGTGATATGCAAAAATATATTACAATATGGTACAAAGCGAGTGATATGGGTGCCCCCCTTTAAGATGTTAACATAGCCCTTTGTTTATGTCTTGAGGAAGCTAGAAACAAGGATACCTTACCTTCAACACCAAGGAGATATCCTTTAGGCCAAAATATCACAAATCCAAGCTAGAGATGGAGTACTCTTCAAGAAAGGATAAGATAGTTGA
This sequence comes from Cryptomeria japonica, assembly GCF_030272615.1. Classification (NCBI taxonomy): domain Eukaryota; kingdom Viridiplantae; phylum Streptophyta; class Pinopsida; order Cupressales; family Cupressaceae; genus Cryptomeria; species Cryptomeria japonica. The sequence goes on along the minus strand of NC_081412.1, from coordinate 196,996,582 downwards.
AAAGATATTTTTCAACAAGTGTAAAGGAGATCCTTGGAGGAGAAGAGATATTTGCTCAAAAGACATCTACCTCCAAGAGGAGCTATCTTGAACAAACATAGCATCTTCTACCAAAAGAAGGAAAGGAGAAAAAAATGCATACCTTCCTCCAATTGCTAGGTGAAAGAGATTCTTGATGAAGGATGACACACTTTTGACCCAATGTAAGAGGTAAGTTTATGATAGATGTATATTTCCAAGTGAAGAACAGGTTGTAGCCAAGGACTTAAACCTCTCGTATAAGAGAGAATCCTTGAGCGAACAATAGCTTTACACAAGGAATGACAACAAAACATGAACAAACACCACTCAACAAAGGAAAAGTATATCCTTAGAAATGAGAGAGAGAGAGAGAGAGAGAAAGAAATCATTGCCCCCCAAGTGTAAGGGCAATGAAAAGAATAACACAAAATTCTAAGGAGAGATTAGGTATAAGAAAATGCACAATAAAGTCACATGAATAAATATCCAATGCAAGAAAAGACATTAGTATATGTAAAATTCAACTCAAAGGAAGAGGTTATCTTTAAAGAGAGAGAGAGAGAGAGAGAGAGAGAGAGAGAGAGAGAGAGAGAGAGAGAGAGAGAGAGAGAGAGAGAGAGAGAGAGAGAGAGAGAGAGAGATCACATATTCACCTAAAGAGGGATTAATCATAAGAGACATACCATTGCAAGAAAGGATATCAACACATGAAGAATGCAATCCCTAAAGGAAATAGTGATATATTAGATTGAAAGAGAGAGAGGGAAAAAGCTATCCTTGCCCCCCAAGAAAGAGAACAAGGAGAAGAAATACACATCTTCTAAATAGAGATTATTCATAAGAGATGTGATGTTTCAAACAAGGAATAGATCCTTAACCAAGGAACAATCATGTGCTCACATGAAGGATAACCCTATGCAAGAAAGGACATCACGTTGTGAATAATACAACATAAAAGAAGAGTTAATATCTTCAAAGAGAAAGGGTGAGATAGAAGAGGGATCAAAAAACCTCTGTAAGGAGAGATCATTTATAAAAGATGTACCGTTTCAAGAAAGGAATAGGTCCTAACTAAGGAAAAAACATGTGCTCACATGAAGGATATCTGCATGCAAGAAACAACATCAATTTATGAATAATGCAATCCATAAAAAAAAAAATGGTGAAAAGCTAAGAGATTGGATAGAGATAAAAGAGGAGCATGTTGCTACCCCAATATGTTTGAAGTTTAAAAAGAACCGCCTCTATTGACAAAGAGACTTCAGTTAATTAACTACTTATTTCATAGGGTGAGGAGCAACATGAGGGTGAAAGGAGTGCTAAGGCACTACCTTTTCACCTAGAAAGAGAGCAAGATCTGTTGAAAGACATATACGAGCATGATCTTATTGTTCTTGAACAAATTCCTTAAATGATTTACACTTTCCAAGAGAATGAGAACCACCATGATGAAAAAGACAATATTCATTTCCTTCTTTATGTTTATTGCTAAACTTAACAAAAGGAAAAATAAGATTCTTGTCATACTACAATTTCCAAAAGATTCTAGTAGCCAATTATTCTTGATCATTAATGAGTGTAGGCTTATTGTTTTGATATTGAGGACAAGAGTTGTTATTAGAAGAGGATTGTCTTAAATGATTTTAATAGTTCCATTATCAACTAATTTTTGTATGCCTTCTTGGAAATCCAGACAATCACTAGCATCATGATCACGAGTTTGATGAAATGAACAAAAAGGAATATTTGAAGAAGAAGCCCTTTTAGCTTCTTGATGCATCCTTTTTCTTTCTAAATGATATTTGAAGTCTTGAATCCTAGGAGGTCATCCATAGGAGATTTATTATTGTTTCCTAGGCATTGTGCGGTAATTTGTCTAGGAGGGTTAATAGGGACTCAAATTCCTTGTTCAAATTTTTGAAGTCCTTGTCCTCTAAAACCTTGTTTTGATATTATGTTGAAGCCACTCCTATATCTTGAATCGTTTAATTGAGAGGCTGAGGAAACATTATAATAAATTTATTTCAAGTTTGTAGTGTAAGGATGTTTAGAAGGAATGAAAGGATTAGTAGATGAAGAAGGAATATGTTGTACAAGAGGATTTTCCTTTCTTTCATCATGCATATCCTCTTTGGTAAATTGGGAAGGAAGATTCTTATCATCTAAAGCCTCATATTTAATTAATGTTATATGGGGAGAGAGATCATGAACGAAATGCATGACATCATCTTCTCTACAAATGTTTTGATGTTTAAGATAGGCTCTAGGAGAATAAGGAGGATCCAGAGAGATAGAAACACCAATATTTTGACGTTGCCCCCCTTGCGCAAGGGTATGTGTATGAAACGAAGATGGGGCCATGTTTCTCTTCAATGATTTCTCATTAGAGAGACCATTTATAGGAATATTAGCTCTTTCTTCATTCACATTAGATACCCTAGGAGAGGTACATGTATTAGGTTTCTTATTGTCATCTCTAGGATTAGGATATACAAAAACTTTTAGGTGATCTAAGTATAAAATGCATTTACCCAAAAAGATCACCATAATACAACATACATGATAAATGAAATCTCTGAGATCTAATTTATGAAAAGGAATCAACTAGGAAATCCAAAAAATACAATATGTCCAAGTGCTATGAATGAAAAGAAGTAACATGAAGTGGAATAAGCCATTATCCAACACATGATTATAATAAATGTACGTAAAAAGCAATGTAATCATATGTGAAATAGAAAATAGATCAAATCCATTAATTGCCATGATGAATATTGAAATTCAAGTCCAAGAAAATGAATCGAAATAAATTAGGATTTTATAAATAAAACCACTTAATTTATGTAAATTGATGAGATTCAAATTTGATTGATTTTTTTTTTGAGATTTAAATTTTGAAAAATGTGGTATGAAAATTTGAAAGTTGAGATTTGGAAATTGGAACTTGAATAATGCAAAATTTTAGAAAACTAATTATTCTATGTTTGAAAAATTATGCAACCTCCTAGAAAATATAAATTTATAATTAGGGCTTTGAAAATAACCTCTTAATTTAAATTTGAAATTACCCACTAGAAGATTTGAATTTACCCAATAAAAATTTAAATTTAAAATTAGGGCTTTGTTTTTTATTAAGGTAAAAACAAGTTTTGAAGGAGCCTTGAAACCCTTTACAAGTGGAACTTAGCAGATAAAGCAAAAAGAGACAAAAAGGGACAAACCAACGAAAAGCCAGCAAAAGACCATAGAGAACCGGCCAAAGCCCCACAAAGCAAGCAAAACCAGCATGACCCAAGAGAAGAAACTAATTGATTTTTTTTAGGGCATTAGCCAACGTGATGCTAATGCCATGCAGTTCTTTGATGTTTTCCCTAAGATTAGGGATATCCTTAGGAGAAGCAGCCATAGCTTTCTTGACACTTGCCCTGGTCCTCTTAGCAACACCAGCTGGAGTAGCTTCATCACTGCCAATCTGGATAGTATCTTCATCCATGTCAAGGTCCACCACCGGTTTAGGAGAACTAGAATTATCAAAGGCCTTATCAATATCCTCCAAGTTTTTAGTGACTGCTAACAGGATATTCGAGATAATGCCTAGTAAATTTTTCATCTCCACACTCCCTTCTTCTAGGGATTTAACCTTCTCCTCCATATCCTGCTTCCATTTTATCTGATACCTGTTGTCATCCTTCCTCTTCTCGTCCGCCTTTTTCCCATTTTTTCCCAAGTTCTTCCCAAGTTCATAGGTCCATCTGTCATAATCTAGTCTCGCCTCATTGAGTTTTCTAAGGTTATCCAGGAATAACCCTCTACTCACACTTTCCTTATCCTCACTTAAACTATCCTTAGTCATATCCTTCTCAGGATCCTTGTTCTCCTCCCTCTCATAATTCACATTTTTTCCTCATTATCTTTGTACTCCGCATCCTCCATAGGGTGGCTATTGTCCATGCTAGGGTAATCACTGTGGATAGGGCTTTCATTGTCAAACTCATTATCACCACCTTCTTCCTCAATACCCACCTCCTCATCTTTCGAGCTATCTTCACCATCAGAATCATCTATATCCATTCCACTACCTTCTTTTCCCATTTCCTCTGTTTCGATCTTTTCTTCATGGGTTTCTGTCCCAGAGGCACTCTTACTTTGTTTGCTAGAAGACACCTTCTCCTTGCTGGAATCGCCTCCCTCCATCTTTCTCTTCCCCAAAGAGGCAGATAAACTCTTATTTTCTAGAATGGCGAGGGTTTTACAGTGCTCATAAATGAGCAGCAAAAACCCGCAATGGAGAACCGGATTAGAGGGGTTCTTACTATGTTTATTGAGGGACCTTGAAAGGGACCTAAAAAGGTAGTAGGGCAGGGAGACCCTTTTGTCATGTCTGAAATGGTTTAAAAGAACAAAGTGGTAAGTGTGGGCCCTGGAAAATCGGCCCTCAATAGTGATATATTCCATTATGGCGTTCAAAACCCAGCCCCAGATTTTCTTGATATTAGATGCTTCATAGTAACCCCTTGTGGCTTTGCCAATTCTGGCCCTCTCTTTTTCCTTACGCGGGAACAAATTAATCACGTTATTGGAGACTTTGAGGTCTCTAAAAAAATTAAGCCTAGAATGGGGCATGCCAGTCACAGTAGAAATGAGTCTCGCATCCAATTTGAACTTAACCCCATAGATTTTAAAGGACCCATTACACCAATTTTCAGAAATTTTGGAAATGGCTAGATTCACCCTACCTTTGTCATCATCCACTAGCTTCTCCATAAAGCTTGTGAGGGACCCTTTTTCTAGCTTTGCCCACACTTTCGGCATTGCCTTCCATCTTGACTATTACTTGGTTCCTCACTTCTCAGCTATGTTCCTCTACAAACTCAACACTTCTTTCCTGTAGTTACTCGGGATTTTGAAAATGGTGACCCAGAAAGTATGCGACGTAATATTAAAAATGGTTGGGGTTCTGTCGCTTTGCCATGTAATCATTACCTTTCCATCAAATTGTAAATTATTCATATAACCTATCATGATTATGCGGTGCTTCCCTCCCCGTAAATCTATCCTTTCTAAGGAGCTCTTTAATGTTCATATTAATATCTTCCCCATGCCAAATAATTTGACAATCAGAATTAACTCCTAGGTTCACCAGACAGTCCGCCACCATATTTTTCTCTCTAAAGGCATGTTGAATAATTATTTCTTTAAAACTAGCAATGATTTCCCTAGCTTTCAGGATAATGTTTTCAATTGACCAAGATGGCTCCAACTCCCCCTTCAGACACTTAATAATATTAAGTGAATCTCCCTCGATCCATAATTTATCATGATTAAGATTCTTAGCTATAATTAGGGTATTCGGGGCAGCTGAGGCTTCGACAAAATGACTAGTTTGACTCCCCAAAGGACCAACCACTGCCACTAAGCAACTTCCAGCAAAATTCCCAACAATGCCCCCATATCCAGCTTTACCCGGATTCCCCTTAGAGGCCCCATCAAAGTTAGCCTTAATCTACCCCTGAGGAGGAAAACACCAAACAAGACCTTCTCTGCCCTTCTCCTTACTAGTAGTAGTAGTAGAGAGGTTCCACCTGTCATTGAAATCTTCTTTAGCAGCTAGTCCATTATCAGTGCCATAGATACATTCAAATATGCTCTTGTAAATTTTATCCACCACCATTTCAGGAGTATCACTTTTATCCCTAAAACTCCTATTGTTGTGCTCTTTCCATATATTCTAGATAACATTCGGGAAAGTAAGTTTCCAAGTCTCCACAATCTTTGGATTAGAACTAGGGCATTGCCATTGCTACCAAGAATCCCCTAGGGAATTTGGAAAAACCCAACTCAAATTCCACCCGCTTAAGATGACTTTCCAAATTTCTTGACTAAATGTACACTGATTAAGAATATGGCATGCAATCTCTTCTTCCCTGCAACAAAGAGAACACCTATTAGGAAAAACAAAGACTCTCTTTTGAAGGGTGTCCAGAGTTAAAACCTTGTTTTGGATGAAAATCCAAAAAAAGATATTAACCTTAGGAACTAACTTCTTGTTCCAGACTTTAGCCCAAATAGGAATTTCTTCAACAGATTCATTATAGATAGCCACAGCTGAGGACACAGAATATTTCCCATATGGGGTTTCCCTCCATATCAATATGTCATCTTTAATGTCTCTAGGAACTTTAGCAGAGAGAGAAATCTGAAGGAACTTAAGCCCCAGACAATGCTGGCTAAAATCAATCCATTTCCCATTTATCCAGTAGTTTCTGACTAGCTCCCCAAACCTTCTTTTGAACTAGTCTTTCCATTCATTAAGGATTGGAACTTCCTCCAAAGGTTTATCCAATATCCACCTATCTTCCCAAAATCTTATTTTCTTACCATCCCCAAGGTTCCAAATTCGACCAGCAGCAGCCCAACTTGTAGCTGATTGGACTGCATTCCATATAGCAGATCCTTCAACAATAAAAGAATCATCTAAAAATTCTTTCTCAGAAGGTTGCATATAAAGATATTTGTTTTTCCATATTAAATTCCATTCTCTTTCCTCCCCTTTCATTCTCCAAATTTGTTTAGCTAATAAAGCCTTATTCATAGAGCTGATATTCCTTAAACCCAACCCCCCTGAGGCCTTAGGGGAATAGATTTTATTCTAGGCAATAAGGAGAATTCCATTTTTGACTTCCACCCCCGACCAAAGAATTTTTTTTTGAATTCTTTCAATTGCTTCCACAAAGTTTCTGGGGATTTTGAACAAACTAAGAGCATAAATAGGCAAGTTTTGGAGAGTGGCTTTGAGTAGAGTAACTTTCCCCGCTTGACTAAGGACTGCCCCTTTCCACCCAGCCAGTTTTGAGTTAAATCTATCAACCAACTTTTTCCAGAAAAAATCCTCAGGCTTAATACATAGAGGAAGCCCCAGATAAGAAGAGGGAAGCTCAAATATTTTGCAGCCAAGAATTCTTTCAGTCCTTAATTGCCTTTGAACGGGGGTATTCGTGAAGAACAAAGAACTCTTATCCCAATTAATTTTTTGACCAGAGGCAGATTCATAAATATTCAACACATTCTTCATATTTTTAGCTTTCATAATGGTAGCTTCCCCCATAGTGATAGAATCATCAACAAACTGTTCATGAGTACAAGTGAAATTGGATGAAGAAGGTTTCAGACCTCTAAGATTGCCTTCTTCCACATTTTTAAATATAAATCTACCCAGACTTTCAGCTAAAATAGTAAACAAGATAGGGGATATGGGGTCCCCCTGTCTAAGACCTCTAGATCTTTTGAAGAAACTTGATGGGGATCCATTGACGATAATAGCAAAAGAGGAAGTTTCCATAAGTTGAGAGCAAAGCTGAATAACTTTTTCACCAAAACCAAATGCTCTCATAATCCTTAGGAGAAACTGCTAGTTCACTCTATCATAAGCTTTAGCCATATCTAACTTCAGAAAGAACCCTTGATTATTAGCAACTTTTAGGGAATGGATATTTTCATGAACAAATATTATGGAGCCCAGAATCTGTCTACCAGGGACAAAACCATTCTGCTGGACAGAGATAATTCTTGGAAGAATTTCTAGCAGCCTGGAAGTCATAACCTTGTATAAAATCTTGTAAACAGAGTTACAGAGTCTAATGGGTCTAAACTTATTGAGAGAATCAGCTCTTGGGATCTTCGGGATTAGGACAATGAAGGTAGCATTCAGTTCTTTAAGAAGCCTTCTAGAGCCAAAGAATTCTTTAACACCTTTGTAGATGTCAGTCTCCACAATATGCCAAAAACATTGGAAGAAAAACATTGGAAACCCGTGCAATGCAGGAGATTTATCTCCCTGAAATGAAAACACTACCTTTTTGATTTCCTGATTAGAGGGGATGCATGATAAGTAGTTATTGTCATCCACAGTCAGGGTAGAATGAATAGCTTGCAACAGGATGTTTTGATTACAGATATCCAAGTTATCCACTTCTCCCAACAGGGTGCCAAAATACTCCAGAGCTTCCTTTCTAATATCATTATCCTCCGTTAAAATCCCTTTATTACAGGATAATCTGGATATCTTGTTAGCTGCCCTATGCTTAAGAGCAGTTAGGTGAAAAAACTGGGTATTTTTATAACCTTCCTTCAAGAATAGGGCTCTAGATCTTTGTCTCCAGAATGTCTCTTCATTAGAAATAATGGTGTGGTATTTAGACAAAAGAAAATTTTCCACCTCCCTAAGTTCATTAGACAACCCAATCTCTTGGATTCTATCCTAGACTTCTTTTATATCAGTTTTAATTTGAATTTTACAATTAAAGATGTCCCCAAAAATCTCTTTATTCAAGATTTTAATTTTAGCCTTTATAATATTGAGCTTTTTAGCTATTCTAAAGAGAGTTGTACCCTCAACCTCATAATTCCACCAATCAGCAACACAAGCTTCCAAGGATGGATGGGATAACCACACTTTTTCAAACCTAAATTGAAGTTTCTCTTAGCCAAAAAAGAGTTGGGAGTAAAAGAGATAGGATAATGGTCTAACCCAATTTTGATAATAGAAGCAAGAGAGTAGCTATACTTGGCTAACCACTCAAGAGAAATTAAAGTTCTATCTAACTTCACTTGAATCGGATCTGCTCCAGTTCTTCTATTAGTCCAGGTATAGTTAATCCCTTGAAGATCCACATACATAAGAGCTTGATCATTAATGAACTCCATAAGGTCTTGTTTCCCATCAAGCTACAAGGGGAGACCTCCCATCTTCTCTTCCTCTTTTAGCGGAGTACTGAAATCTCCCATTATTATCCAGCTTTGATCAGCAAACTTAATTCTGTCATCAGCAAGGCTTCTCCAATATTTAGCTCTCCCAGTTTTGGTATTAGGCACATAGACATTGGTTAATACCCATACAAAGTTATCCTTGATAAGCTCAAGCTGCACAGAGTTCCTATTAAAAGAAGAGATGATTTCCTTACCTTTAAGGGTTTTTTGGTTCCAAAAAATTGCAGTTCCTCCAGAAGCTCCCTCCGACCTAGATCCTATGACACCATTATTTTTAAAAATTCTAATCTTTTCCACTTTATCCTTAGACATCTTGGTTTCCTGAACAAGGACCACATCCAATTTATGATCTCTTATGATGTTTCGTAACACATCCTACTTATGAGGGGCATTTAGCCCTTTGATGTTCCAGGATATTATCTTCATACTTTAACCAGAGATAGGGCTGACTTGATGGAACACTGTGTTCCATTAGCACGGTTCTTTCAGCTTTCCTGTTCCCTTTGATGTTTTAGAGATGGCCTCCCCTGCTTTTTGTTCTGGCTTCCAACATCTGCCTTTTTCTTATTCCTGCTTTGTTAATAACCTCTTAATTTTAAAATTTAAATTTAAAGGTATCCACAAGAAAATTAAATTTAAAATTAGGGCCTTGTAAAAATAACCTCTTAATTTTAAAATTTAAAATTAGATCTAGGATTGAAATTTGGAAATTGAAAAATTGGGAAATGCACAAAATTAATTTCAATTAAAAAATTAGGGCTCTTTTAATTAACCATTTAATATTAAAATTAAAATTTAAAATTTGGATCCAAGATTGTAATTTTCAATGAAATTTGAAGTGTGAAATTCAAAATTTAAACAACCCACAAGGTCAATTTTTAATTTTTTTTTAAATTAAGGTTTTTTAAATTAACCACTTAATAAAAAAAAATTTAATTGTGAAATTTGACTTGTAGATGAAAATTTGAATTTTGAAAATGAAGAAGTACTCAAATCTGAAATAATTAACCCAAATTAAGCAATTCACAAGCTCAATTTCAAATTTAAAAATTAGGGTTTTAGTTGAAATGAACTTCTAAATTTTTAAAATTTGCTAGAAAATCAAACTTGTAAATGAAAACTTGAATTTTAAATTGCATACACTCAAATCTGAAAACAAAAATCAGAATTAATGGTGTAAGGAGTTGGGTTCACCAAAATGTAAAGGGGAAAATTTGATTTAGGCATTTGCAACATAGAAGGACAAATCACCAAATCATTTTTTTCTTTGGAAGGGAGGAATTCCTAAGTTACATTCAAAAGAGGGGAGGAATCCACTAGATTCAATCACAAATTAGATAAGGACTGAATACTAAGTGGATTGATTAATTATAATGTATTTTTCCCTCTTTTGTAAGTTGAAATGCTGATTTAGGGTAAAGCACTGAAATTGAAGACAAAACTGAGAAAATAAAGTGTTGGCAATTGACACTTAATTGGTTGGTTTCACTATGTTGTCATTGATGGCAACATGGTATAGTGTTCTAGCTTCATGTTTTGGTTCTATGGTGTATCATCAGGCACTTCATGGATACTTCACCGACACCGGAAGGACAGAAGGATTTCTTTGGTCACCGGCAATGCAGGCCGACATGGTTTAGTAAAGGTTATCAGTATTGGAGGCCGACATATCTTAGATCCGGCATCGACAATTGATTTTAATGTTTATGTATTTTTGTTATCTAGCCGACATGTAATTTGATATTGTAAATATCTTTGTAAGCCGACATAACGCATGTAAAGTTGTATAGGGTATATATGATAGTTTAATAGATCATTTTTGATACAGAGATAGAAGAGACATATGATAGGAGATTATGGATATGTGAATATAATATGATGTGAAATATATCAAAGAGATCATGTATGTGAGGAAATTCATGTAAGGGTTACAGATCAGAACAAACAAAGCTTAAACTGGAACTGTATACTGGCATAGAAGATGCTATCTATTGCAGTTCAATAGTTATCCAGATTGTAGTTTGGAATTTTATGTAGTCAGTGAGGCTCCTTTTGTGATTGAGCAGTGTGCTCTAGGCTATAAGCCTTCGTGCAAGTGCAGACCCCTCATATTTTGGAATATCTCTTCGTATGGCCAGTGGATTGATATTGTGGGTCACAAATCTCACCATGGTTCTTCCTCTTTGAGGTTTTCTACGTATAAATTTGTGTGTTATGGTTCTCATTTATGTGATTGGCTTATTGGTTGCTTTACTTCTTTCAATTTTGTGTACCAGTATACCGATTGGTGTATGCATGTTTTAATAAGGCTAAAACTTATCATTATGGTATAACAATGATTCACCCACCCCTCTTAGTGTTATTGGTTTCCAACAATTTGTATTAGAACCTTGTGCCTTAGAGGAAGTTTAATAGCTTGAGGAAGATCCTGAAACCGGAATCCATGGATATGGCTTTAGAGAAGCAACTTGAGATGGCACTTGAAGATTATGATGCTGAAAGGTTGAAGAACTTAAAGCTACAAGATGATAAAGAGAAAGATGCACTTAAGGAACAATGTCAGAAATTGAGTCAGGTGAACATGGTTATGAAAAATGAAATGCAAGTTATAAATATGAGGATGTCTAAGGAGATTGAGGACCGAAAGAAGAAGGAATAAAATCTTGTTGTATCCCTGAAGAACAAATTTGAAGAATGTGGTAGGTTGGTTCATGAAAATGATATGTTGAGAACTGATTTGGTAGAATCCTAGAGTAACGAACAAGAGCTTGAGAGAGAAATGATAATTCCAAGAGAAGATTTAACTACTGCAAGTGAGTACAAAGAAAAATTCAAGATCAGCTCAACACAACTTGATGAGTTATTGAAGAGACAAAGGCAGATTGGAGATTCTAGTGGACTTGGATTTGAGCAAGGACGGTGTTTCGGTACAGATAATGAAGATCAAAACCATAAGGCAATTTAATGCTTATAAATTCAATGGTAGATGTTTTGTTTGCAATAGATTTAGTCACATGGCTAGGCAATGTAGAAACAGAGCAAATTAGAACCTTGATTCTACTCCTGGTAAATGTTCTAAATGCAATAAGTTTGGTCATAAGATAGAAGATTGCAGAATGAATGTTAAAAGCTATGCATGTAGAAAATTTGGACATATGGCTAATCAGTGCAGGTCAAGCAATTTCACCAGTTTAAACAAAGCAATTCAAAAGAACAATGTTACATGTTATGCATGTAATGAGGTTGGACATATTGCTAAGTTATGTAGAAGCAGAAATCCACCGATTAGTAATAGGGGATCAAATGAGAAAGGAAAAGAGAAGGTTAGTGAAATCCAACAAGATCATACTCAGAGATAGGTTAGGAAGATTGAAGAACAATCATTAGATTGGAATGTCTCAGTTACTTATCTGGTGGAAGAGGCTGCTCCTGCACCAGTAGGTAGCTCATCCGGTAACTGATGCAGATGCCTTTAGGGTAGGCAAAATTCATGAAGATGTTCCAAATATTAGAGATGATTATCCGGCATGGATATGTTCTGAGTGAGATCTGATATCTTTCACCGGTAGTCATTTATGTCAATGGAAGGTTAGGGTTTTTCTTGAAGGTTAAAAGGTCAAATACACTCCATTTTTAATCACCTTGTGTTTAGAGCAATTTCTGAGCGATTAAGAGCAACTAAGTGCGATCAAATGAAATTCAGAGCAATCAGATTTCTTCTTGAGCGATCTCACCGACATCTGAAAGAATTTATTGGAGGTTTTCATCAAGAGAGATCAAAAGGTATTTATCTTAAACATGGAAGCGAGATCATCTTCTATTCCTATTTTTGTTGCAAACCCGACTATAGTAGAGGTCAAGGACCTCCCTAGGCCAATTTTCAAGTGGTATCCACATGTGTCTACCCTGGAAGATTCGGCTGGAGTATTTTCTCATGTTCTAGAGGGAGTTGTCTATGTAGAGGATGTTAGGGAATATATTCACTATCACATCGAGGACTTTAGAACTTTAGAAATTAAGGGCATGCAAATGAGTGAGCTGATGCGAGAATATGGAAAGATCAAACCGACATTCAAGCATATTGAAGACTTAGGGATTATCGATATTATGGATATTCTATAATTTCAGGATGAGATAATCAGATACGTTCTAAGAAGAGTACATGGGGAATTTATATGGTTAAACAGACCTTACAAAATCACCAAGGAAGCCATCTAGGCAATCACTGGTTAACCATCGGTTGGGCAACATCCAAACAAGAAGGTTTCAAATGATTTCATGAGAAAGATCACTGGCGCAACATCTAACAAAAGATCCATGAAAGTGAGCACTATCATTGACACGGACATCAAATTTGGTAGCATGGTAATCGGGTATAAGGTAACTCAGTCAAACCGACTGAATTCTGTTTCCAGTTCATGCATTCTGGTTGCATACAAAATGATGAGAGAGAATGTGAAATTAGACCTATGTGGTTGGATGCTAGATGAGTTGTTAATAAATCTAGGGAAGATTAAGGGTGAAAAGAAGGTTACATTCTAGTATGGCAACTTGATAGTTTGGTTGATGTTATATTTCATGAATGATATACCCAGTTCTGGTAAGAGGCAATGGGCATTTAACATCCCAATAGGGAGACAATTGAAACAACCAATTGCTGCTGTAGGAAGCCAGAGAGATGATAAGGTATGGGGGTATTTTAAGGCATTGCAAAAATCTTTGAGGTCTAGGTTAAGGGTACCTAAGCATATTGTAGAAAATTATTCTACCGACATATGTTTTATGGTAAAGAAGGATGAGGCACTCAAGGAAGCAGTTAAGCCCTGAAAGATCTAGATTGAAGAAATGGGCTATGAGGTGGATGCATAGATTCTTGATACCTATGCAAAAATGTTGATTTCTGCACCAATAAATGAGGCAGAGAAGTCCCGTGGTACCACACAACAAAAACCTCAAGAGACTGAAACAAAGTTCAACCGGAAGAAAAGAGAGAAGCTGGAAGGACAAGAAAGAAAATTTGTGTAGAAGGTCTCAAAGGACATCAAAGCACTAATTGATATTGTCTCGGAGAAAGGAAGAAAGAGGAAGGATACTGAAGTTCATATTGAGCTTGTTATTGCAGAATCCGAATCTGAGGATGACACACTGTTGGCATTTAAGAGGGTTGTTAGGAAGAAACTAGAGGAAACAAAGGAAGAAGCTAAGAAGAAATCAATTAGGAAGGTTACAATCAAAATACTGGCACAAAAGAAAGCACCTAAAGCTACACCTACAACTGCATCTAGTATTGTAAAGAGGTAGAAGAAGGATGGCACTGATTCTGGTAGGGTTCCACCTAAAAATTGTGCTGATTTAGTAGATGAAATCACTAAAGATGGCATGTTGAAGAATGCTCAATTTTACTATGATCACTTAGAGGAGGATGAACAAAGAGAGGTAGAGGAAGCAGTCCTATTATACTTGGGTATTTATAAGAAAGCCTTAATAGAAATAGAAAATCAAATACCAGCTAAATTATATAACATGTTAGATGCTAGAAGACTGTCAGCTATGCAAGAGGATAAACACATTAAAATTTAAGAACTATTATCTATCTGTGTTACTATTGCTCCTGATAAAATGGAAAAGACACTTGAGGTAGCAGACAAAAAAGTTTTCAATAGAAAACATTGGATAACTAGTCTGATGCTAGGGAGAGTAAATGAAATAATAAAGGAGACTCAAAAATCATGGGTTAAATTTCTTAGAGAAAACAGGGGATTCTTTACTTCACCGAAAACCAAGACAAACATAGTAGATACCCCGGTTGAAGGAAAAGGAAAAGGGATTATAGGTACTTCACCCTCAGTTTTGAAAAACATTAAGATAGTGGAAATTGATCCCCCGATGAATACAAATGTAAAAAAAAATATTGAGATACCGGTTAGTACAGAGAGTGAACCAACTAATATTATACAAGATACTAATATTGAGGATAATAGTCCTCTGGATACAAATGTACAGGTTGAGGTTACTATTCCTACAGAGGAACTGATAGTTACATAGACTACACCAAGTGGTGAAGCCCTCGGTGCAAGTGAAGAGGTTATAAAGGATAAATCTTTAGAAGACAAGGCAAGGGAATCCGATAGGGAACTAGTTATTGGTCCATCACTACTGTCAATTGACACTTCACAAGTAGAAAAGAAAAACATTATAGAGATGAGTCCCACTGAATTGATGATGATGGCAGCACAAAAATTGATGAAGGAGGGATCCACAGATAAAGGGATTATAGATCAATCAATCATTGTTTTGCATAGACTGGTCCCAAAGTGTAAGATTGAAAATGAAGCAAGCCAATCCGGCAAGCTTAAGGTAATCACTGAGAATATTTCAAAGGACTTTCAATCCTTACAACAAATATCAAACTGGTAAGCACTAGAAAGATTTACTCAGGCTAAGAGAGCTGCATTTGATGAGGTAATTGAAACTGAGAAAAAAGAAGATTGAGGAGAAGCTGATCCTAATAGAAAACTCTTTGAAACAATGCACAAATATATATAGGGTATGTTGTAACACTAAAATACTTACAATTAATATGGATAAAAATATAAAAGAGATTCAGGAGAAAATTGCAAGTATAGATAACTCTTTTGACAGACTGATTTCATTGACTACACCAAGTGATGGTCAAATTTTGATTTTGGAGAATGAATTTTTTGTTATTGAGAAGGAAAGAGACAAAATAATTAGAAGAGCAAGAAGTTTGAGAGGCTTGGTGAGTCCCCCGTTGGATTTACTCAGTGTACACAAGAAAGAATGCATCGATATGGTGGGAAAGCCCACACCGGCTGAGGTAAATGAAAAAGAGTCTTTTGCAAATTTATTGAGTGGACTTGTATCTATTTTTGGCACATTCAAAACTAGCTGGGATACTAATCTTGAGTTACTAGAGAAGGCTTATCTAGAAATTTTGAAATTTGTCAAGCTTCGGTAAGACATTTTTGGGGATATTCATTATTCTTTGACATTCCTTTTTGAATTTTTGGATGGCATTGATGTCAAAGGGAAATTAGTATAGATGTGAAAAAGAATAAAAAGATTTGTATACATCAGGGGGAGTTATGGAGTCATCAAATTTTGGAGATATGGAGTATTATGCATATTCAGCTCGAGGGGTGCAAGGCAGGATGAAACTGACTAATGAAACCTTGACCATTTTTCACACGAATGTTGCCATCAATGCCAAAGGGAGATATTGTTGGAAACTGACACTCTATTAGTTGGTTTCACTATGTTTTCATTGACGAAAACATGGTATGTGTTTTGGCTTCATGTTTTGGTTCTATGGTGTACCGGCAGGCACTTCATAGATACTTTACCGACACCGACATCGGCACCTATGGGATAGAAGGATTTCTTTGGTCACCAACAATGCATGCCAACATGGTTTAGTAAAGGTTATCAGTATTGGAGGCCAACATATCTTAGATTTGACATCAATAATTGATTTTAATCACTAATACATTTGGGGTCAAATTCTGATGGAGGTTTCCGATAGACAAGGAGCATTGTGTGAAATTTTTTATTTTTTATTTTAAAATGCCCGTGTTCATCAGAATTCCGATGACCATGGGCATTTTATTAAAAAAAAAAAACACAACGCATTTTCATTTTGAAAGAAAACCGAGGCAAGCGGCAATCGTCTTGCCTCCCTACCCCCCCCATCGGAGCGATCTCTGCACAAGCAAGGTAAGGTTTTTGGCTTGCTTTTGTCCAGGTGAATTTTCTATCAAGGGTTTAGAATGTTTTTGGCCGTAGTAGAGTGATCAATTCTCAATTTTGTTTGGTAAATCATCTTCGATTTGCACGCAAAGGGAACGTTGAATACTTGTATAAGCTATAATGGAGGTTATAGAAACTTGTATGAAGCATCTATTTCTTCCTAAGTTTCTTCATCTCTGTCTGTAGATGATTTTTGTGCTTGTATTGAAGTTTTTGCAGTGAAGCTATCTATATTAAGAACTCCTCTACATATTTCAATCCGTCACAAGTTTCCTTGTGTTCTGTCATTCAGACTTGAGTAACATTTAAAATGGACGTCTTTTGGCTTTGATACTCAGTGGTCCACTTTCCTAGAACATAAAGAACACAAAGGAGTAGAGGTAGTTAAACTGACAACAATCTATCAATAAATGTTGATTTCATCAAGTATGATGTTCGAAGGATAAAGGCCATTAAAGGCATTTTGTCCTTTTAGCTTTGATCGTATCATGAACTTCTACGATCTCCTCATTCTCCTGCATTGGGGTATAATACTCTAGTTTCAGCTTAATTTTGATTAAAGCTATGTCTTGAAGTGCTTATATGCACATCTTTCACAGAGTAAACATGCAACATACACTACATGTAAAGGTCACTCAAAAAGGATGGAGTACCATATCTCATCAAATGCAACTCAATGGGAAAGAGGACTAGATTCCAGAGAGGTGGTAAAGAGTTTTATTGAAATGGCCTAAAGTATTGTCCAAGATGAATCAATTACACCCCTCATAGAAGATGAGGTTACTCAACCATACAAGTCTTAGTGCTCCAAGAGCGAGCATGTCTTCCACACTCATACCAAGTCCATATGAGCACTCCAAATATAATAGTGCACCGTTATCTTGGTTCATTTTAATTTCTCATGTCTTTCTTTAGTTATCACTTAGTTAAGAGATTTCTGCACAAGATATCCTTAGGCCCCTTTGTGCCCTAGCAAATGTAGGAAGCTATTACATACTTCTCTCTAACACCTATGTCCTTACTTCATACTCACAACATCAAGTGTGGCACAAAAAACAAGGCAAGAATTAAAATACATCAAGTGTGGCACAAATTTGGATCAATGATTTTTTCAATAGTCTTAAAAGGCATATTATGAAAAATCATGGAGTCTTCAAATCTTCCATTCTAAAACATTCAAATTCAATTGCAAAATTCAAATTTTCTTAGATTTTTTCCAAACATAAAAACCAAAAATTTTATGCAAACTTTATTAATGAAGGTCAAATTTTCTCAAATTTTGAAATTCGAAAAACAAAGTGTCCCTTTGGTTAAAATGTGAACATCTAATTCAAGCAATAAACTTTGAATTTCAATCATTTTAAAAAAAGTTGTCATGGTGAAGGCACAAAATGTCATTTTTTTTAATTTTAAATAAATTAAATCCTACTCTATTTGCTTCAAATTTCATTCTAAGAAAGAATTCCAATTTTTCCTTAAGGGTGAGCATGGCATCCATTATGCAAAAGGACTCAAATACAAAGATAAAGAATACAATTACCTTCATTTTCAAATTTGAAAAAATGGCTTTCTTATAATTTCCTCAAAATGGATGAAGTTGAATCCACGCACATATCAAGCAATCCTTTGTCATCCTCAATCCAATTCACTCCCAAGCTTTTACAATTGAATTGAATCAAATCTCTCAAAATTTTAAATTTTCAAAAGAATGCTTTTGAAGAGCATTTTTCTTTAAAACCTCTATAGCCAAGTGGAGAAATAACCATGTACCTATAACTACTCAATGCACATGTCAAGAATACCTATTCAATACATATATAGTTGAAGCACATCATAAACACCCAACAAGACCAACATCATAAAATTATAATTCAATGCATCAAGATATCATATAATCAATGAAAACATTTAGTAAAACATAAATAATTTTATGCACATTTATGAACTAAAGCATTCAAATAAACGAGGCATATAAACATAACATAGCCACCTCAAATCATATTGAACACCAACAATCGACATGTTAAGGAACCTCATCTTGAAACATGGGGATGGTCCAAACACACCATTCAAAGCAAGGACAACAACCACAACTAAAACTCACAAAAAACAATGAAGCTAAAACATCGTTCAACACCCAAGACAAAAAACACAAGAACAACATATGCATCCCCTAATACATAGTTGAAGTCTAGTGATGTTGAGATCTACATCTCAACAATAGAAATGGGGTGTTACAATTATAATGTATAATGGTTGATATATATGCTAACATGTGGTACACATCCCCCAAGGTAGTTATATTCTTATGCTTTGTAAGTCATCCCACTAGCAAATTAGATTAAAACTGTGTATCCCACATGTGGGGGAAGTGGTAATGGTAGTGTTAGTTATTTGAGTGTTATATATTGTGGGGCTCAGGAAAGAGAAGGGAAGTTAAAAGTATTTGTGTTTAGGATCTCATGATTTTTATTAAAGTTAAATAGGTTTTAGGTTATAGACTCCTAAAACCCAATTTAATCAAAATATCAATAAAATAGCCACTAACCAATAGCAAAAGATCAAACTAGATGATTTGAAAGGGCCTAGAGTCTTGTCAATGTCATTTCCTTTTTTTCAATACGAACACCCTTAGCTTGACAATGGGATTTTGAAACAACTCTTTGAACAACCATCCAAGACACCATTTTCAAGTTCCTTTGATCAAGGAGACTGGAGGGAATCCTCAACCAAAGTCACTTCATACAATGAGGAAGAATGCCTACCCAAAGATGTTGTATGTTGTATCAATTCCATAGACTAGGTGAGTGCATGACTCCTTGCACACTCTTCTACCATGGTAATAGCTCTTTGATTAAGTCCACTACCCATCCTCAACCATCAAGACAACATCCTCATTAGTGGTGCAAAGGCACCTCATGACCAAGGAAATCATGACAAATACCATGAATTTTTAAAGGAATAATGATGTGACTCATCCATATTTGCAATAAGATAGGTTATTTTGTTGATTTTTGTAATAAACCCCACCTTGTTACCCAATGTCATGGATTTGGCAAGATGATAAGCCACCATAGGCATATGGGCCTGGGGGTATTAAATTAAGTATTTTAGGTGTTTTTAGGTTTCTTAGGATTTTTTAGACATGTTTTAATGACACTAATACCATTGGATTCAATAGGTATCAAATTTGGTTAAAATATGTCAAAATTGTAAAAATTGTCAAAGTTGCTAATAACCATTTTTGGTTCAAAGGTGCAACTTCTTTCCAAATGGTTCCCATAGTTAAAAAATTTGTTGATAACTTATTTTAAGGATATAAATAATGATTCCAACCAGCGTTTGGGGGTTTTTGAGTCGTTTGTAATGATTTGGCATCAAAAAAGCAATAAAATTTTGTGATTTTCCTACAATTTTGCTGCTATAATCATTGTACCATACTGTATGGACTTGATAGAAGCATAAAAATGGTGGGATGTGCTATAGAAGTGAATCACCTTTCAAATGAGATTATTTTGAGGTCTTTATTCATTGTATAAGTGGAGATATCTACCATTTACTAGAAGTTGCTGGGTTAGGACAGCGTTCCCTAGGTTTTGGCATTAAAATGGTGAAAATTTGCTAATCCTTCTTAGTCACTCAATGAACCTGGAGGAGAAGCAAGGTTTAACAATTTAATTTAATATTTTGAAATAATTTTTTAGGTTTGGAGTGGAAATGAGCAAGGGTTTGATGCACTAAGGTGGGCAACTCCATGTGGCCACCTAGTGAAGGCATACAAGAAGGTTCCATATCAGGAGTTTGGGGTGTCACCAAGGTCTAAAACCTGGTAGTTTGTAGTTTTTCCAGGTAATTTAGAGTTTCATACCATTAATTTTCTTGGGTAGCACTTTTGAAGGGTACTGGCTTTGTAAAATAGACCTAACTGGGGCTATTAGGCCTACTAGCCAAGGGTAGGGTTAGGTCCTTTGCATAATTGGTCAGCCTGAACCCTTGGGATATGTGTTATTAATCCATGGTAGGGGTCTAAATACATTTTAATCCTTAGGTTTCCTTTGGTATGATTGGGAGAAAAACAAAAATTCTAGTCTGACAGGGCTACAACGGCTTGTAAGCCTCTAAAACAGCAACTTTGCAAAATTACCTTAAGGGAATCAATCCAAGCCTGGGATAAGGTCTCTCTAACCTTGAAACCTTAAAATCATACCATTTTTAGTCACATTTTCATTGGGAAGAGTTCTAACCATAGTTGGACCAATTTGGCCTAGTGAGTCTCCTACAGCCATTGGGAGCGTTGGGGGGATAGAACCCAGCATAGAAGCAAACAAGTTGGAAGTGATATGGAACCTATATATCCAAGTCTTGAACATCCCATGAAGTCATTTTGAAGTGCTAGGGTCCTTTGTTGGAGGTTTGAGTAGAAGAACCTATTCCACACCTTGCCTGGGGCTCTGCATCAATTAGAGACTTGGAAAAGTCAATGTCAACCAAGATATAGGCAAAAGTAGAGTGGTTGGTATCAAAGGTTGTGGAATCTACCTTCAGAAAATAACCAATAACATTGTTGATATCTTTATAATAGAAAGCATCCCATAAATGAAAGAGAAGGTTAGGCACCCTCGCCAAAGTGACATTATATTGAGAGATTTTCATCAAAAGATTGAAAAAAAGAAACCAGAATTTAAAAGAAAAAAAAAAGTTCATCCCATATAGTGAGCCTACCATTTATCATAAACTCCAAATCTTGTGCCAAGAAACCCAAATTGATTATATCTGAAACCTAAAAAAATTCATTGTCAATCACCTCTATGATTATATATTTGATGAAGGCTTGAGTGTGTCTTCTTGAACTAGCTTATTATCAACTCCTCTATGATTACCTTAGATCTTTGTGGCTAAGAATTGTTCTTGATGAACTTATGCTCTTTATTGATTTCTTTTACTACCATTATATTATCCTGAAAAAGGCTTGTTCAATGTTCCCTTAGCATGCATGTGCTCTCTTTGTATTGATCTAGGACTACTCATTAATGTATCTATGGATCTCCCTTATTCACTATGTTGTGACAGTCATTTGCAGATTTGGGACTATCATCTTTCATAATTTCATGTCTTTAAGATGTGGGTACATTTCTTGACAAGAAAAGCTCAAGAATTTGTGAAGTTCAAAGAGTTTAAACCCCTTGTTGAATGGTCATCTAGTTGTTCTCTAAATGCAAAATGCTCAAGTAAATGAGAAATTCACTCAAAATGGTTTATCCACAACTAAAAGAAAACAACTAACCACTACATATATGCATCAACAAAACAATGTTGTATAGAGACCTAATCATGCCTTCATGGATATGTAGATCAAGTTCCTACATTTTGGACAAAAGCAATTCACACAATAATATATTTGTTGAACACACCCACCACAAATATTTGGTTATGCAATAATATATTTGTTGTTAACTTTATCATGGAGGATCTAGTTATGCTTGTTACAATCAAGGTTTGACCAAACTAATTCTTAAATATACAAATGAAGAGTGTGGTTGGTTGGTGACTAATTATTCTTTTTAACACCATTTACAAGATCATATCTAAATCAAGTGTCTCAAGAATTAAGCTACTACTAAGAAGATAGTTTGCCTAAAGCAAATGGGTTTCTTGGGTGGCTATTTATTGTAGATAACTTAGTTCCTTCATGAGAATCAATCAATTTGGAACATGTCTAACTCACATTTGTGACATGTCACTAATGCAATTCCTTAGTACTTGTTTGAGTACTATCTCCTCTATTTTTTTCTATCCACTTTTGTGTCCTTCTTAGAACAAATAATAGATTAATGAGAAGGTGGAAAAGGTGGATTCACCTAAGAGGGAGTGGATTTTCCCAATAATATGTTAGATTCTCCCAAGGATGGATGGACTATACACTTGAAAGGTAGATGATTAAGGATGATGAAAAGGTGAATTTTCCTTAGAATGATAGGGTTGATTTTCCTAAGAATAAGTAGATTCATGTAAACTAGAGGATACAAATTTGGACAAAATAATGGAAGGAGACTAAAAATAGATAGATTCACCTAAATGGGAGTGTAGTCATCTAAGGATAGGAAAATTCACCATTTGCGTAATAAAGATGGATAAGATAAATGATTTATATGAAATAGTTTCACCTAAGAGAAAGTAGATTCACATAAGTATAGGTGGATTTTCCTAAAGATGAAGGGATAATACTTAACAAAAAGAGGGCTTAGGATGATGACAAGGAGGATTCCTTTAAGGATATGGCATATTCACCTAAGGGATAGTGTATTCTCCCAAGAATATGGAAAAATTATTGATTGGTGGAATGACATACTAGATCAAGGAATGATACAAGGCTAGATTCACCTAAATATAGGGTAAATTCAGTTAAAAGGGTACCCATGAGATTGTGGTACTGAGTACCTATCTATGGATGGTGTATTTGAATGCAAGTATGATGAAACCATGCTTGTGTATGATGAAACAAAGTCTAGATCTCTATTATAGGTCCAACATAATCTCTATTATTTGAGACACCATTTTATTAGCATATCGAATTAGGGTAATTTATGGGTTTAATTATGGATCATGTTGTCTATTTCCATGCACTATTGAACTTATTTGGATGTATTGTGATTATTTTAATTTTGAAGTTATAAATAAATTATGTTTGTACCTTAGAAAGGGTAACTCCAATTGATGTTTGGGCAGTTTATTTGAAAACTTATGGTGATTATTGCCCTATGTTATGTAATGGAGTTATTTTTACACTAAGTAATTAACTAGAAAAATGAATTTGTATTGATGTACAAGTATGATGAAACCATGCTTGTGTGTTTACATGTTTGTGCATCCTATTGAGAACCAACCTCACTGTTGAGGAACTCAATAAATGTGGTGTTAAGTAGAAGAATGGAAAACTCAAGAAGCTATGGTGACATATTGTGGCATTAGTAGGGATTATCTCTATTGACCACACCTTTCAAAGATAGTATCCCCTAGTTCTCCTCATAGAATGGACCATTGGATGGCTCATAGTGGTATCCTATCCTACATTTATCTTGATGGCATTGCCGATAGTTGGTATGTGGTTCTTGGTACGGGTTTCCTCTTACCCTATTATCTTATTTATATCTTTGTTCCAACATGTGGAGATTGATTTTTGTCATGCTATGATGATTTTCATGTTTGCATGTGTTTTGACATTATGCAAATAGATATGATGTCACACCATACTTATGTTTTGATATAGTGTAGGTGATGGTTACATGTTGTTGATGGTAGCAATTTGGGTTCAAAGACACAATTCCAAACACACACACAAATATTTGAAGATGCATTTTATATTATTCCTTCTTAGTGGTGATTAGTGTTGGAAGATTTGCACACATGTAGAGAGGAACTCATGTTAGATACAATAGGTTGTGTTTGATAACATATGAATGTGCCTCATGATGTATACATATAGCTTTGGTGTGTGACATGCATGCACATTTTTCCATAAGACACATTTCTATGTGGCATGTGCCCTATGCATGTCTTCTTTGTGAGGCACATTGCTATGTGCAATGTGGCCCTAGGTGTGTCTTCTCTATGAGGTGTATTGCCATGATATGTTAGGATTTGTAGTGTGCAGGCCACAAATGCATGCATGAGGGACTATTATTATAGTCATGTTTTTTGGGCATGTAGCCTAGGCATGTCTTCTCCATTAGGTACATGGCCATGCCATGTGGGAGTTTTTGTGTTCATGCCACAAATGCACACATGAGGGACTATTATTGGAGTCATGATGAATCTTCACTCTATTTAGCCACAATTTCTAGTCATATAGTTATGTAATGTGCACTTTTAAGGATTGTGAAATTTCCTTCAATTATTGATGATCTCTCATCTTTGTTGCATGGGCCAACAATTTTATTTTATCTTGTTTTAATTAGTTTAATCACTATTGTGAGTTTTCTCTATTGTGTAGTTATTGTGGCTATGTTT
The DNA here is from genome assembly GCF_030272615.1 of Cryptomeria japonica. Classification (NCBI taxonomy): domain Eukaryota; kingdom Viridiplantae; phylum Streptophyta; class Pinopsida; order Cupressales; family Cupressaceae; genus Cryptomeria; species Cryptomeria japonica. The sequence continues at coordinate 196,972,021 of NC_081412.1, read as the reverse complement.
GATTTGCTATTGGAATTGAACACATTTATTTGACTTATTGTTGGTACTATTTTTTCTTTCTTTCAATATTTATGATCTTTGGTAGTTTAGTGAAACTCTTGCTATTTTTAAATGTTGCCTTCTTTGTTGTGATGTGATTCCTCACCAAGATCGACATAGATAACCTTGGATGAGTGTATATAAGGAATCAAACATTGGGAAAATTTGAGGATAGGGGTAAGTGTTTGTTGTATGGGTAGCTACGATCCACTTGTACATTCTTAGTGATTATTGATGACTATGTCTTGGAGGCTAATCCCATTAAACAAACAAGGGGGAAGTCATACATAATTGTATGGATCCTCCCTAGTTGCGTGTGGATTCAAGACCATCATTTCATATGGTTCTTGGTTACTTTGTGAGACCATGGCATCCTCTTAGACCATTATGTGAACCTTGTATTGTTATCCCTGCAATGTGGATGAATAAGTGTATGTTAAAATAAATGCTTTGCTTAGAATACTCAAAAATGTCTCTCAGAAAGTCTACAACAGGCAAACTTTTAGTAAGAATTTGTAGACACAATGCTCAGAAATTCACACAATCAGCTACATTAAATACGTTCTCTATTAAGTTCAATGTTTTAAGATGAAAAAGAAGAGTTAAATGGTTTTGGTTCGATTTGCAATTTTTGTGAAGCTTTTGCACTGAAGTTTCCATAGCCTGATTTTTTTGCCTATGAAGAAAGACCATGTCAGATAATATCACCGAAGAACAAAATAAGGAGACAATTGCTAGATTATGGTCTAACTTGAAAAGAAAAGGTGATGGGAAATGTTATTGTCCCTGCAAAATCTGTAAGGGCTTAAATACTAGAAGACTTCTAATCAAAACAGCTAAGAAACATTGTAGGCAGCATGGTCACATTGAAGGGCGACATGATTATCATCCACTAGTAAGTTGTTCATTATATTGTTTTAACAATTTATACACATAAGAAATCACTTGATAATGAGATCATGATCATGGTTTATTTATGTATATCAATTTTATATAGGTGGAGCACCCTGGAGCACATGGTATGGATCAACAAAACCCTGAGAATATGGTTTTCAAAGTGGAGGAACATGGAGGTGTGAATATCAAAGCTGAAGATAATGATCCCATGGAAGATGACGATCATGCACCAGAAAACACAATTGAAGATGATGGTACAAATACATTGATCCATGACACATTTAGTACTGGCATAGCTGATCATGATGATCAGGATGACCTTGATGTTCATGATTTACCTCTTCTTGAGAAGGCATATGAGCCCCTTTACAAAGGCTCGCAAACAACTCTTCTCTCTGTTGTATTGTTGTTGGTGAACTTGAAGGTTATGAATGGTTTATCCAGCATAACAATCTCATGTATGTTAAGGTGTGTCATACATGTCATTACAATTAATAAATGGTGAATCATGTACCATTAATATTCTTTATATTAACACCTCAAACTTTTTTTTTGCTGTAGATTGATAGGTGATTTTTTCTTACCACCATCAAATATTCTACCTCGCTCATACCGAGAATTATCTGCCATTATGAAAGATATTGGAATGGAGTATCAAACAATAGATGCTTGTCCCAATGATCATATTATATATCATAAACAACATGAATTTGGAACAGAATGCCCTGAATGTCATATCAATAGATATCGAACAGATCAAATAACAAAAAAGGTGCCTCGCAAGGTTCTTTGTTATATTCCCATTATTTCATGTATGCAATGATTATTTAGGTGCACTAGCTTGGCACAATTTATGGATTACCATGCATGCAATAGAAGTCGAGATGACATTAATTAAATGCCTGCGGATGGTTCAGCATTTATGGACATAGAGGAAAAGTGGCCACACTTTAAAGAAGAACCTCATAATCTCAAGCTTTCATTGGCAATGGATGGTGTCAATCCATTTGGAGAGTTGAGAACTGTTTACTTGGTGTGGCCTATTTTTGTTATCAACAATAATATTCCTCCATGGATGTCAATAAAGAGGGAGCACATAATGTTGGCAATGATTGTTCCAGGTATTTTATCATTTAATAGTCATCTACATTTAATTATAAATATTGCAGTAAAATGGTCATAATAATTATGTAATGTTTTTGTTCATTCCACTAGGCAAGTACCAAGTTAAAGATATGAATGTATATATTGAGCCTCTTATTGACGAGTTGCTGGAGTTATGGAATGGTGTGACCATGTATGACATCTCTAAACCAATAGAACAAAGACAATTTCAATTCCATGAAATGCTTGTATGGACAATACATGATGCCCCAGGGCTAACACATTTTTGTGGTACATTATAGTGTTCAAGTTGCATATGATAATTATAATTATAAAAATTAACAGATTTAATAGAATTATACATTATCTTGTAGGTCTTCAAACAAAGGGAAAATTTGCATGTCCAGTTTGTGGTCCAAAGATCATTCAAAAAGTTTAGGAAAGCAGGTGTTTGATGAGTATAGGCACTTCCTTCACAAAAATCATAAGTATCGGAATACTGGAAAACATCTTTTCAATGGGAAAGAAGAGACTACATCAAAGCCACGAAGAATGACTCCTTACTTATGGAAGTTGGAATATAATAGAATTAATTGTCAAGGTAATGTCATTCCATCTAATGGTTTATGTTTGGAATTTGAATTTTTCTATCGTGTTTTGTTTACTAATGATGTAATTGATGATACTGAAGGTCGTCAAGGCATGGATGGCCACCTTCCAAAGGGACTAAAAAGTTATCCCAGACAATTCAGTAGGTTGCCTTACTACGAGCAGCTACAAATTGTGCATTTGTTTGATACAATGCATATTGGAAAATATTGGATGGAAGGCGTGACAAAGAAAAAATTGTCAAAATTTGTAGTGACATTGTGGAATCCAATCATGCAATGAAAAATGTCATTCAATCAAATAGCAATGGAGATCAAATTAATATAAGTGCCCTTCCTTGGTTATTAACGGAGCAGCAAAGCAATTCTATGAAACAAGTCATACGAAAAATTCGATTTCCCATAGGATTTGCTGTGAACATAAACAATCTCATATCAAAGAAGAGTGAATTTGGGCCAGGGATGAAAACGCATGATTGGCATACCTTCATTAAGGTAATTCGCGTTCTTGTGTATTTACTATATATTTGTATACTGCGCATGTACTTTTCATTGTATTATGTTAGAAAACAATGAAAAGATCATTTTATAATTGTTGCAGTATGTTCTACCTCTATCTCTCCCAGACCACTTCGACAATAATATCAAGCAAGTCATATATGATCTTGGAAAATACATGAGGTAAGTAGTGATGTTTGTTCAATTTATTGTATAGATACTATATTTGTCATTTGTTTTACTTGTTATGTAATATATTGTATATTATTTTGTAAAGTCTCATTTATATATTTTTGCGTCTTCAATCTCTTTTAGGTGGTTGTCATCTAAAGAAATCCACAAGGAAGATATAAAATATTGGAAGAGAAAAATCCCTCATCTAATGTGTGAAATGCAAAAGTGTCTACCTTCAACTTTTTTCAATGCATAAGAACACTACGTCATACACCAAGTTGAGGAGATCGAATTGTGTGGACCTGTACACACTAGGTCAATGTGGATGATTGAGAGGCACTTGAAATTTTTGAAGGCTTTGGTTCGACAAAGAGAACATCCTGAGGGTTCTATGGTGGAGGGATATATGGTATACCAAACTATGGTGTACATTACTGAATATCTTCCTAAGTTTGCAACAAAAATCCATGTAGATCACATTTGGGATCCCAACCCCATTAATAAATTCGAAGGGGAGCACTTGATGGGGAAAGGTAGATTGAAGAAAGTGAGAGGTAATTATAAGATGTTATTGTAGTAAATTAATTCTTCATCTTCTAAATAATTCAGTTGTAAGTGGTCTATTAATTATTTGTACAGTTGGTCGGGAGTGGGATGCACTACATTTGTATATTGCAAACAATCTTGATTGGATGATGGTGTGGATTGAACGATGTCAACATTCTGGTCGCACATTAACATGGGATGGTGTCACTTCATTGGTTAAAGAAGCTCATCATAATGGAGATTCCAATGTTATACAAAGGGAAATTGATTTAGCATATGGTTTAAGAGATCAATAGGTACATATAATTTTATTAATCACCCATATGTTTATCAACTCATGATGCAATAATTTTAATATGTTAGACATATTGCAGGTCAAACACCACAAGGCTCTGTGCTGCAATGGTCATAAATTTCGCATCAAACAGTTGGATAACACGAAGAAAACTTTTGATTCTGGGATAACTGCATCTTTGAGATGACCAATATTTCATCTAGAAACAACATACATCCTCAAGAGTCTCAAAATCGATACTATGGCATTTTGGATGATATACTTGAGTGTGACTTTAATTCCTTCAAATTAGTTTTGTTCGTCATCAAATGGTATAGGCTACGACTAAATAAAAATGATCCTGATAGAACTGTTATCGAACATGATAATGGATTTACAATGGTTAATACAAGGTCATTTGAACGAGTTGGGGATGAGCCCTATGTTCTTCCAAGTCAATGTGAGCAGGTATTTTACTTGAAGGTTCCACATAAACTGGGTTGGTCATTTGTTGTTACACATGATCCAAGAGGAAGGCCGATAATGTATAATGTGATGGAAGAAGAAGATACCGAAGAAGTAGAAGATGATATAGATGATGATCACGATTGATAGTTACTCGATGATGTTCCTGATGGAAATGTACATGAAGAAGAAGCTGATGATGATGATGTTGTTGCTGCTGATGATGGTGGTGATGGTGATGGTGATGGTGATGGTGTCGGTGTCGGTGATGGTGATGATGATGACGATGATGAACACAATGACGATGACGACGACGATGATGATGATGATGATGATGATGACGACGATGACGATGATGATGATGATGATGATGATGATGATGATGATGATGGTCATGATGATGAGTTGGATGAATAAGAAGATCAATGACATGAATGAAATGTATGAGATGCGATTATTATATTATCTATTTAATATTGATATCTTGATAGAAATTGATTTGACTTATATGGTTACATAAATAATTCATATGTTTTGAATTCTAATGCCATTACTTAATTAATTCATGATGCACCTCTAGCTATGTGATAGATGGTGATTTAAAATACATATTTGATGGATTACATGCTTATGATGATACCTGTGACATTTTTTGAACTTTGTGTTTATTTATGGAATGTGGACTACTTATTGGCTATGTGATGGATGGTGATTTATGATATGTATGTGATGGATTACATGTTTATGGTGATATTGATGCCCTGCAAAATGGACAAGGTTAGTCTAAGAGAAACAACACAAAACACACAAGAAAATCGTTAGTGTTATTCAATCAAAAACTAATCTAAACAGGCATATCAAGAGAGACACTAAAATCATGCTAATATATCTAACTAATGAAACAAAGATAACGAGGCATCTCCAAATGCCTCTTAGCATGTTCTTAGCTCCTTCTCCCTTGTTCCTCTCCTCTCCAAGTTCCAAAATAGTGTAGCTCTCAGTAGCATTTTGCACTATGGATGCTTATGGAGGATTGAGATTTGAGTATTTTGCTTCAAATGTAAAATTAAAAACTAAAATACTAGATGATAATAAAATGATTGATTTTATCCAAAATGACAAGATATTAGTTAATTATGCTAAAATGCTCTCTTAAAATGCGTATAGCTTAAATGCATACAAGTTTTCAGGATTTGGATTATGAAGAAATGGGCTCTATTTATAGAAAAAATGGAGCAATGAATGGTTGAGATTGAGTAATCTCAACAAAGTTCGGGATTGAATGATTTCAAATCCATGTGAGGGCTTTAAACCCAATCCCAGGATGACAAGTGTCAATGTGAGATAGGTTGAGAGGAGAGGGAATAAGCATTAAATGCTTGATATGACCTTGGGAGTTAAAGTCAAGGTTGGTTGAATGAATAAACTCTTTATTCAAAGAATAAAGCTTTTATCCAATGGATAAACTCTTGTGCAAATGTGAAATGGATGAATATGGTCAAAACAATAAATGTTTGGGGCGACAAGTTTGAAATAACTATAAATGGTTATGTAAGAGCCATAAATGGTCATGTAAGAGCCATTAGTGGTCTTGGAAGACTTTGGGGGTTAATTTGTTGAACACACAAAGCATTAAATGTTTTTCAAAGACTTTGGAGTCTTTGAGAAGTGACTCCATTTTGCTTAGGAATGTGACAATAATTAGGGGATGGATTAGGCTAATTAAGGCTAATTAGGAAGGGGTTAGAAGAATCTAAAAGGGGATTAGATTTTGCAAATGGATTTGGTGGGTGAGGGAAAATAGGATTTTATTAAAATAAAAATTCATTTATTTTAATAAATGTGTGCAAGTTGCATTTGTAGGAAAATGCAAGTGGGGGGGATAATGATTTAAATAAATGTTTTATTTAATTTATTTAAAAGAGGAAAAAGGGGATTTAATTAAATAAATAGATTTTATTTATTTAATTGATTGGAATTTGATATAGTGAATTAATTAAAATAAATTGAATAATTTATTTAATTAATAGAAGAATGTTTGGAGATGAATTAACTAAATATTTATTTAATTAACTGATGGCTAGTGGATTTTTAATCAAATAAATAGCGAATATTTATTTAATTAAGTTGGACAGATTTGTGTGACTACATTTGCCCCTCTTTGAGACGGTGCGGTTTATCGCATCGTTTCAAAGAAAGAAAAACTGGTGTGAAGAAAATGCCCCATAAAATGTTAATTTAATGGGTGGTATGCCCCCTCGAAAGATGGGTCAAAAAATTTCAAAACAATTGGGCGATCTCTTGAAAAAGAATGAAAATTGTCAGGGTGGTAGAAGAGAAGAAGTTAGCCATATGGGTGAAAAATAGAAGAAAACGGGGGAAAAATGGAGAAATGGGGGGGCTCGGGAAGTTCACGAGGACCACGGTGGTGAGCGGGGAGAGGTTACGGTGATGGTGAAGGGTATAAATGGGGTGAAAGGGGTGAAAACAGGAGCATTTGTGACCGCGACCAGTTGGAAATCAGAGCTCTAATAGTGACCTTTTGGAGGAGCGATCAGCAGTCAGGATGCCGATATTGATTACCGAGCATAGATTTGAGCGAGTTCGATGGTTCCAGCACCCAAACAACTATGGACCAGCGATACGCAAATTCAAAAATTTAATTTTTATGCATTTTTGATAGGTTTTTAGCTGAGTCCAAGTCAAGTCAAAGCAAGAGCACTGAAACTACGGTTTTGACGCTTTTGCTCCATAAACTAGCGCTACTGCGCCATAATGGCGCTATTGCCTCATTGTTTGAGTGCTTTTATTTTTTTAGTAGCGCTATTGTATGCAAGTTTAAGCGTTGTTGATTAATAAGCGCTATTGAGGGCTTAATTGAGTGCTATTGATTTCAAGTAGTGCTACTATGTAGTTGTTTTAGCACTGTTGTATAGCTTATTGAGCACTTGTGTTAGGGTTGTAGCGCTATTGTTGGGAAACTAGCACTTTTGATGGTAAAATAGCACTTTTGCTTTAGAATAAAGAGATGCCCCAGTTTGGATGAAGAAAATCTCCCGATGCCAATGATGGATGGATGGTGAGGTGAAGTGGGAGTTGTTTTGAACCATAGCAGCCTGATGAGACTTAGGTCATTTGTTAGGATAAATGCCCGTTGAAGTCTAGGTGGCCATGATTGCTTACCTGTTGAAACCTGAAGATACTTGATCAAAGTATCTGTTGATAGTCTAGGTTTAAACTTAAGAAAGTTTGAAAACAAAACAACTGATGGTGATTGATGAATGTCCATGTGCAGGAGGAGCTACGCGTGTTGCAGTTACATGAGCACCATCCTGCGACACAGGGGTTGCTGGATTGATTAACACAAGCGGAGATTGATTGCATTGCCTCAACGGGACTATATGAGGTGATGCACATGCCCGTGATTCGTATGAATCATGGTTTGATCACAGCACTAGCAGAGCGGTGGCACAGCGAGACGTGCACCTTCCATTTGGCACAGGGGGAGATGACAGTGACCTTGGAGGATGTGTGGCACATCCTACGGATTCTGATTCGAGGGGAGCTGGTCACATATGATAGATCCTGGGGGACTCTTGCAGTGCAGAGAATTTTTGATGAGTATTTTTTCATTGATGATGGCTCGATTGCTTGGGAGGAGATACCGACATTATATGAGCCGCTTCCAGCAGTTTTATCAGGTATTGTGGGAGGTCTTCTGTGTCCTGACAGGCAATCACATGGTTTGGCCGTCGGATGGGGACAGGTTATCAAGATGATGATGACCGAGGGGAACCGATTTGCGTGGGGGTCGTGCGTGCTGGTGCGCCTGTACCAGGAGCTCCATGAGGTGGTTTACCGGGGGAGGGGTTCCTTAGCAGTGGGCATGATGCTGTTGCATATTTGGGCTTGGGAGCACTTACCAGTGACTCGACCGGTGAGTCTGAGATTCCGGGCAGTAGACTAGCCATACATGTTCATGTATAGCGATATGATGAGTCAGCGCCACCTGGGGAAGTTAGAGTGGTGGCAGTGGGCATTAGATGATCGGGATGCAGTTATATGGCGGCCATACTTGGAGTGCGAGCCATGGGATGATGATGTAGAGGCACTGTCTTACATTTTTATGACCCGATTTCTCATTGGGAGGACCACATACCATGTGGAGAGACAGGTGCTTGGGAGAGTGCTGAGACAGTTTGGGCGGCAGTAGGGACTGCCCAGTGGATTAGGAGAGTATGCTTGAGTTATTCAAGAGAGGTACGCATGGGGGCCAGTGCTACCATATGATCAGACACTGGTAGAGTTCTAGACACTACAGACGAGACCGTGGGACATACGATCGAGGGTTGTGGATGCAGGTGTTACAGATAAGTACATGCAGTACCAGGTAGCGCACTCAATCTTACGGATCTCTGATCCAGCAGAGTCAATCCCAGCTTTTGAGGATGAGAGGGGATGGAGATGGAGGAGGGCAGGAGGTCGAGGACTGAGGGTAGGTGGAGGAGATGGAGGAGGAGGAGGAGGAGGAGGAGGAGGAGGAGGAGGAGGAGATGGAGGAGGAGGAGGAGGAGGAGGGTTGGGGATGCGGAGTTAGCAGAGAGGGAGAGGTGGACTGCCTCTATAGATATCACAGGGAGGAGTTCAGCTGAGTGGGAGGGGGATGGAGAGGGAGATCCCGATGGATAGGGGGGAGGGGACTACTGGAGAGGGTGGTGCAGGTGAGACAGCTATGGATACCGGGGAGGGAGCTACTGGAGATCTGCGAGATCATATGATAGTACATTTGCAGACTCAGATAGAGGATTTGGAGGCAGAGGTGGCAGCTAGAGATGTGCAGCTATTTGCACAGGAGTCAGAGCTGGCAGTGGTGCTACGGGAGAGGGATAGTGCAATGGAGAGATTGGCGGAGCTACAGGAGAGAGTGCAGGTTGGAGTAGGAGCACAGGGGCCTACAGGGGAGGTGATGAGGGAGATGTGACGAGCACAAGTGGAGATAGAGTACTAGCGGGGTTTATATGAGCAGGTGGTGCCAGTTAGTCAGCGAGCTCTTAGCTATTTGCAGATGTAGCAGGCTAGGTCAGAGCGATCATAGAGGGTGTAGAGTAGTGGGGGTGTGATGGGTCTGCTGCGGAGGGAGAGATCAGGGGATGCAGGAGTGAGTGGTGGTTTGATGAGGCCTCCACAGAGAGATGGATCAAGTGGTGCAGGCATGAGTGGGAGAGCCGGTGGCGATGGTGGTGGTGGTACAGCATTTGGCTAGAGTGGCATTTGAGAGAGCATTTTTTTGCATATATGTATTATATCATTGTCTATTTTTTGGACTGTATCTTGGATGGCTCTTGGTAGCCGATTTTGTAGAATTCATTGTACTCTGATATATGAGATGAGATATATATGAGGAGATCCCATATTTGGATGATATGCAGTTGATTATGTATGGATGTTTATGCAGGATGATGAGTTATGGCTTAGATGGATATGTGTATATTTGATGAGATGTTTCTTATATGCATGTTTTTATGATGATACTGACATATGAATGCAGGTTTATATATGTATGATTTGTTTTGATTTTTGATGTAATTCTTTTATGTATGTAATGCCATGATGATGATGTATGCTTATGATAATTTATGAACAGGATTTTGGTGTTTCCTATTTTGATATAATGATGAGATGTTTTATGTGATGATGTTAATGCAATGGTCGAATGAATGATGTTATGCATCTAGATGTTTTTAGATGAATGTAAGATGGATAAACAAAATGTAAAGTACAAATGTTTATATGATAATGTTTTAAATGAATGCATATGCATAATGGATATAAAATGTTAAGAACCAATGTTTTGTAAACAAATGGATTTATGATTCTAAATGCTTAAATATGATTTAAGTACAAATGATAATGTGATGATACTATAACTAATGTTTTAATAACTACGCCTCAATGTAACTAAAAAGAGGATAAATGAATGCAATGTGAATGAATCCTAAAATGAGCATAATAGGATACTTAGTTAATGGATGAATGAATGCACTTTTTAACTATAAATGAATGTATGCAATAATAAATGATAAAAGATGATAAAATGATGATGGATAATCGATACTATATGAATGCCTAGTAAATGACTTGATATAATCAAAGACAATTTAATCCCACGAATGAATCTAATTATTTATGATTGATGCAATGATGGAAATGTTTAATGAAAATTAATGTCAAAAATGAACTATATGCAATGTTAAGTTAAAAATGACATGAATGTACTTAATCCAAGATGCAACTAAATGCGATGATGATATGACCATGAGGAATGCAAGGTTTTTGAGACTTTGCATGATGCATTGATGATGTATCAGAGTACTCGGTTGTGATTGTATCCAAGACCAGTTTTAATGGTCACTTTTGCATATAAAACCTACATATGAATGAATGAATGGGTGATATGCAATGGAATGCAAGATATAAATAGATGAGATGAAATGACGATCCATAGTGCTCTATTTTCATCATTGAGCTTTAAAATGTTGGAAGAGAATACAAGCATCTTGACATAATGATTCAAGATGACCTGAGTATTCCTTACATGGATTTTAATATAGCAAGTTAATACAAACAACTTGATATAAGGGTCAAGTCGACCAGAGTATTGCTTGCAGAATAGACAAGGATTATCTCCGTTCATGCATGACTTGGATCATCCTCCTTGATCTTAGGCTGATCATATCCTGAGACAAGTGCATATCATACTAAGAGATAAAAACCTTTATCCACTTTGGATGAAGTAGGAGGAACCGAAGGAAGAGCATTGTACGTGCAAACAAATAGTATATAGATAAAGAATAAAGAATAAGGATCCTTGGTAATGGTTCATGCCCATATGGTCGAGGTATATGATGTAGTCAGCAAGCCGTAATGATCTATGACTGCATTTGGCATAAGATCACGTAGCTTGGTGAACTTCCCACGTAGACACCATTAGTACATGCCCCAGAACTTCATCAGAAATAATGTGCAAACGATACAAAACAATGTTGAAAGATCCCAATATAGATAAACGAATGTTTGTACTCACAAATCAACCAAGTATTTGATAGCTTAACATAATTTTCTTGTCAAAGAAAATGTCACTTTTTGTCTTTGTTTTGGTAAGGATGGATGCATCCTTGTTGAAGATAGTTTTTGAATGTTGATGTGGATTGTGTGGTCAATTGGTAAATGGTCATCATGTGAGTATTTTGTCAATGCTTGTTTTGGTATCTACATGGATGAGTATGTTCAATGTGTTGCCATGTTTTTGTGTGATTTTCGATGTTTTTGGATTTTGAATTTGTTTTGAATGTTTTTGGATTTTGAATTGTTTGAATGAAGAACTTAATGAATCATAAGACAATGTAGAATCCACTTCCATCAATAGGTTTAAAGGCATTGCCCCCAGTTTTAGACATGACTATGACAAAGCGGGATGCAAGGTGTATGGAGTACTATCATAATTGTAGATGAATAACAAGCCATGGTTTTGGATGGATGGATGTATGTATGAAGTAGATGTGATCGCAACAAGTCTGAAAGACAATGGAGCTATAGCCTTTACGAGTGGCACCTGTTTGCCAGGTTTTCACCATCGTACTTACCCAAGGTGCCACTAGAGTGGTTGTTCACCATTTGGATGCATGATTTTTCTTTACTTCTTTTTTTGAATGTTTTTTTATTTTCTTCAGGACATTTTTCTGAATGTTTTTGGTATTTTATGGTATGTAGGGGAGCCTGATGCTCTATACACCTTAGGTATAAAACCATTTTAGGTGCATGCTGTTGATTGGATCTGCAAGCGATTCTCCTTCTGATGTAGCCAACTGATATGCCCTGGACCCGAATACAGCAGTGACAACATATGGGCCCAACCAGTTTGATTCAAACTTGCCCCGATATTCTCTGTTTGGTTGGTTGCGAGGATTCTCTTGGAGAACAAGATCACCTACCTCAAATGTACGAGGTCTAACTCGGTGATTGTAGCTTCTGCTCATGCGCTGCTGATAGGCTTTGAGATGGTTGTATGCAGCTTGTCACTTCTCATCAAGTAACTCTAAGTCCTGAAGACGGGATACTCTGTAGGCTTCGTCATCTATCAGATTATGCAAGGAAACCCGTAGTGATGGTATCTCGACCTCAATAGGTAGAATAGCTTCGGCACCATAGACCAATGAGTAGGGAGTTGCACCTGTAGGGGTTCGAATGCTAGTTCGATATGCCCATAGTGCTGGATTCAGTTGAACATATCAATCACGACCGACATCATTGACTGTCTTCTTTAGGATCCTCAATATGTTTTTATTGGATGCTTTGGCCTGACCATTTCCTTGTGGGTAATAGGGGGTGGAAAAGTGATGTTGGATGTGAAATTTCTCACAAAGTTCACGGACATCCTGATTTTTGAAAGGAAGACCGTTATCTATGATGATAGACATGGGCACACCATATCGGCAGATGATGTAGTTGAGTATGAATGAGGCGATCTGCTTGCCGGTGACTTGGATAAGTGGAACAACTTCGATCCACTTTGTGAAATATTCGGTGGCGGTAATAATGAATTTATGGCCATTGGATGAAGATGGATGAATCTTACCCACAAGGTTAAGGCCCCATTGACAAAAAGGCCATGGTGTTGTGATTGGTTGCAGTTCCTGGGCTAGTACATGTATCAGGTCGCCATGAACTTGACATTCTTGCATTTTCTGACAAAGTAGTAGGAATCCTTTTCCATGGATGGCCAATAGTATCCATTGCGTAGGAGTTTCTTGGCTAGTGACGGACCACTCGAGTGAGTCCCACAAATTCCTTCATGGACCTCTTCCAAAGCCTTTGTTATCTCACCTTGTTCCAGACATCAAAGGAGAGTACCATCAAGACTGCGTCGGTATAGGGTTTCAACAATAATGGTATATCGAGCAGTTTGGCTAATGAAGGTTTTACATTGGTTATTTGATTGGTTGGGAGGAAGGGTGTGATCATGAAGATAGGTGTAGAATTCATTGTACCATGGGGATTCAGGACCGACAAGGTGACATATCATTTCAGATTCAGGGATATCATAAGCAGGAATCCAAAGTTGTTCGACCAAGAACTCGTAGTGTGTTGAATTTTGTGGAAGATCTGGTAGAGATGTGATCATAGCCATAGCGTCAGCAGCTCGATTCTGATCTCTTGGTATCTGCTCAAAAGTGATAGTAGTAAATGATGTCTTTAAAGTGTCCACCATTTGCTTATATGGCATGAGTTTATCATCTTTGTTCTGATATTCATCGGTTGCTTGTCGAATGACCAGTTGGGAGTTGCCATATACTTGTAGTTCTTGTAATTTCCATTGTATGGCTAACCTGAGTCCTGTGATTAGGGCCTCATACTCTGCGATGTTGTTGGTGCATGGAAATGTGAGCCTGTAAGACTTTGGGATACTATCACCTTGGGGTGTGATAAATAGAATGCCTACCCCTGAGCCATGCCTAGTGTATGAACCATCAAAGTATAGTTTCCATGGTTGTGTTGTTGTGATCATGAATATCTCTTTGTCTGAAAAATTGGAAATGAGAGGATGATCGCCTATGAGAGGTGCATCAGCCAACTGATCTGCAATAACTTGCCCTTTGATAGCTTTACAGTCTACATACTCGATGTCAAATTCACTTAGAATCATCACCCATTTGGCCAAGTGACCTGTCAATGCTGCTTTGCTGAGTAAATACTTGAGTGGATCAATCTTTGCAATGAGTTGTACCTTATGTGTTAATAGATAGTACCTTAGTTTTGTGGCTGCCAAGATTACTGCTAAGCAAGCTCACTCAATAGGTGTGTAATTGAGTTCATAGCCCACTAGTGTGTGAGAGATGTAGTAAACAGCACACTCTTTTCCTTCTACATTATGTTGTGCCAGTAGTACACCCAATGTTGTACTTGTTGTTGAGATATAGAGTAACAATGGTCTACTTGGATCTGGTGGCATCAGCAATGGTGGATTCATGAGATAGTCTTTAAGCATCTGAAATGCTTGTTGGCATCGGGCATCCCACTGAAAGCATATGTTCTTGTGTAGCAGGTGTGTAAATGGGTGACACTTATCAGCCAGTTGTGTGATGAATCTGTAGATAGATTGGAGCCATCCTTGTAGTGTCCTTAGCTGACTGATATTCTTTGGAGGTGGCATGTCCATGATTGCCTTAACCTTTGCTGGATCGACCTCAATGCCTTTGCCTGCGATAATGTATCCTAGAAGTTTCCTAGAGGTTACTCCAAAGACACATTTCTTTGGGTTGAGTCGAACATGGTATTGTTCCAGTCTATCAAATATTTTATCTAAGACATGGACATGCCCTTCTCTAGTGAGTGACTTTGCTAGTAAGTCATCAACATAATCTTCCATCATAGTATGCATCATGTCATGGAAGATGGTGGTCATTGCTCTTTGATAGGTTGCTCCTGCATTCTTTAGACCAAAAGGGATTACATTCCAGCAATATGTGCCCCATGGATAGGTGAAGGCTGTCTTATGTTGATCTTCTGGTGTGATCTTTATCTAATTGTATCCTGAAAAGCCATCCATGAGTGAAAGCATGGCATGTCCTGCTGTCAGATCCACTATGATGTCGATATTTGGAAGGGGGAAGTCATCCTTAGGACATGCCTTATTCAGATCTCTGAAGTCAGTAAAAATGTGGATGCCCCCTTTTGGTTTGCCAACAGGCACAATATTGGAGATCCATTCTGCATAATCAATTGGTCTAATGAAACCAACATCTAGGAGTTTCTTGAGTTCTATTTTGACTAGTACTACAATCTGAGGATGCATCTTACGAAGCTTTTGCTTGACAGGTTTGGCTCCTTCTGCTACGGTAAGGTGATGCATGACTAAATCAGGATCAAGCCCAGGCATGTCTACATATGACCAGGCAAAGTTGATCTGACGCTTCTAGAAGAACTCTATAAACTTAGGCTATTCCTTTGGAGAGAAGAGATGCTAGATGTATGAGATGAGGATTTTCAGGAGTCCCCACATTGTATTCTTTGGTTTCCTCGATGAGAATCGTTGATCATTCCTGTTGTGTACTAGCAAGGAGAATGTC
The DNA here is from genome assembly GCF_030272615.1 of Cryptomeria japonica. Taxonomy (NCBI): domain Eukaryota; kingdom Viridiplantae; phylum Streptophyta; class Pinopsida; order Cupressales; family Cupressaceae; genus Cryptomeria; species Cryptomeria japonica. Next base: position 196,956,290 of record NC_081412.1, on the reverse strand, counting down.
AAACCCTTCATCCTCAGGCGCCTCAGAGAGGTTTTCAGCATTGGATACGCTCTTTATTTTTACTTTTGTCGGGTCAAACAGTGCCATGGTGTGGTTTTCACTGGAAGATCCATGTTTTATTGGTATATTTTTGCAGCTAAAAGGTTTGGCATCTGCCTCGAAGTATGCTATGCTATTAAGTTCAATGGCGAATCTAGCTTTGTGATCCCTGCTTGGTAGGTTATCCCTTAATTCCAAAAAGTCAATGATGGCCTCATCATTTTGGAAGAAGTCAAGGCATGGGGAATTTGGTTGGTTCCATTTGATGAGTTCAGGGTGGATAATGGGCATTACTTCATCGATTAGGTTAAGTGCGTTAGATGTATTAGTGAGGGTTAAGAGGTTATGGTGAAGGTCATCAATGGTACTCTCCCTATCAGAATCAGGCGTAGGATGAGACGTAGGGTCTGTGGAAGATGTTTCCAGTTCAGGAACCCCAGTGGTCTTTATCTGTGCTTCTCCGTAAATAGAGATGTCTTTGCGTGGTGGAGGTGGTGATGTGTCTTCCTCATCTGAAGTGTTAAGATATATAGAATCAATTTCCCACTCATGTGAGTCAGTCTCTGAGTCACTTTCCAACATCTAATTACTATACCATATTGGGATGTCTTTTGAGTTAAATACTGTAGGCGTGATTGGTTGATGTACCTTTGTAGTGATTGGTGTTGTAGGAAGGTTGATGGGGATCAAGGAATCTGGTACAAGGAGTATAGGTAATATTGACTCAGTGGCTTCTACTGGAACTACTGGTGCCATAGATGCTACTGTAGGTTCTGATACAGTTGCTACTGCTAATGGTGTTGCTGATGGGATTACGGGTTCGTTTGGTGGGATGAGTGGCATTGGTGAGGGTTGTGTTGGGATTTTGAGCCTCGGTGGGGCAGCTGTGATGGTGCTTGATGTTGCTTTGATAATGAAAGGTGTCCTCTTTGCAATAGGTTGACATAATGGTTTGCTGGGTTTTCCTTTGAATTTGAGCTTAGGAAATATCTCATTTTCAAAGCTTAGGCCTGTATTACCTTTGGGCTTTATTTCCGGTAGTAGAGGTTCATGTCATCCTTGTTTGCAATAGCCCAAAGCACTCTGACCCTCATACCCCATTCTTTGCATAATGAGGAGACCTTTGCCATACTAATTTGTAGGAAGTCTAACTTGCAGTATATCAGTGGTGATGGGATCTTTATAGATCTAGTCCGCTAAGTCCTCATCTTGGGTTTCTTCTTCTTGACTCTTTCCAAGGATGAAAGGCATCAAAACACATGCTGGTGTGATTAGTGATTGTTGGAGTACCTATTGTGGTTTACCATGTGTTCTAGGGGAAATGGGATTTTGTCCCACACAAAAGAGTTGACTCAAGTTGTATTCCCCAGGACCTTCCTCTGCTATTTTCATTTTAAGCTTTTCTTGCTTTGGTATAGTGGTGTTCGAACTGGCAAGAGAGGTAGGACTTATATATGATGTGGAGGAAATGGCTTCTCTATTATTAGGAATGGTAATCTCTGGTTGATGGCTGATATTATGGCAATACGCAAAGGGATTTGCATCACCTAGGATTGTGATCTCTACACCATTATGTGGGAGCTTGATACATTGATGGTAGGTAGATGGAATGGCTTGCATGGCATGTATCCAAGGTCTTCCTAACAATAGATTGTATGGCAGAGGAAGGTCCAGAACTTGACAAATGATGTGCTTTACCACGGGGCCTACTCAAATTGGTAGCACCACAGCTCCTTTGGATGAACGCTCTGCATCATCATAGGCTTTGATTGTGATCTTCTTACGAGGATCCACTGATTCTACCGCATATCCCAATGTTGTGACCAACTGTAGTGTACAAATATTCAGGCCTACTCCATTATTGATCAAGACTCGCTTGATCCTATGCTGGTTGATAAATCCTTCGATGTGGAGTGAGGCGTTATGAGGTTGCTGGAAGGAAGAGTTGTCACTTTCGCAAAAAGTGAGACAAGGTGATGACTTTAAACTTCCAACCATGGCTTGAAATTGGTCTGTATTCAGATTTGTAGGGACTGACGCCTCTTGGAGTGCTTGATCCAAGATAGTTTTATGAGAGGGCGATAGGCGCAATAGCTCTAAAATGGATATAAGCACGGGCATTTTATCTAATTGTTCCACAAGATTGTACTGCTTTGGGATGGAGGTGGTGCCTTGTGGAGCTGCCTTTATGGTGACCTTGCCACGTCATGTAACAACATTGCAATTTGAGTTGGGATTTTTGAAGGTTATGATTGCAACTTGTTCATTGGCATCATACAAATGATTTATAGTGTAATTATACGCAGCCTGTGTCTAATCAGTGGTATCAGTGCCTCGCCTAGAAGTGGAAGGACCCCTTTGATCTTGTGATGGAAGTGGATTTTTGAACATTAGATGATCATTATTTGTTGTTTTTGGGGCATGTCCTTCAATTTCAATTTCTCCTCGGTCAATAAGATCCTGAATAAGATCTTTTAATCAGTGACAATTACTTGTCTTGTGTCCTCGTCCTTGGTGGAAATCACAGTGTTCAATATCTCTCCACCATGCCGGTTTGACCTGAGGCTCATAGTTTGATAGTTTAGGTAGAGTGACCAAATTTTGAGAAATGAGTTGTCGCAATACTATTTCAATGGGTTCCCCTAAAGGAGTGTATGTTCATTTCTATTTTTGCTGATGAGGTCTAGGTTCATCATGAGATGTGATGCGACCTTGATTGGAAGGAACATTTGTGTTATTCTAAGGTGGAGGATTTTGTCCTGCAAACCGAACCATAGGTTGTGCATTTTGTATAGTCCTGGCATCCACAACCCCATCATTGACAATATTCTTGTTTTTATTCCAGAAGTTTGGTTTATCACTATTGAAGTGTGGGTGAGGACCATCTTTTGGTTCATTAAAGATTTTGATGAGTCCTTTCTTGATAAGTGCCCTTTCACATTTCAAACCTTTGGTGATCATATCATTAAAAGAGTCTGTGTCTTTGACATCCAGGTGAAATTCCATTTCTTCGTTTAAGTTGGAAATGAATATTTCCACTAGTTCTCATTCAGGTAACTGAAGAGAATGTCTACTAGACATTTGGCGCCATCGTTGCAGGAATATTGAGAATAGTTCACCTGGTTTTTGTTTAGTGTTGCACAGATGAGCCATGGTAATGTCGCGTTCAATGTTATGAGAGTAATGAGCTAGAAACTTTTGGATGAGTTCCTCAAATGTTCTAATGCCACCTGGTAGTCGGGAAAACCATGATGTGGTTGTTCCTCCCAAGCTTTGGGGAAAAAGGCACATTAGGTATGTGTCTTCATATGCCACTTTGAGACAAGCAGAATGAAATTCTCTAACATGATCACGGGGATCTCCCTTTCCTCTATATTTTTCAAATTTGAGTGTTTCGAATCCTCGTGGAAAGGGTGGCATATAAAGATTCCTATCAAAAGGATAGGGACAGATGTCATTGAGTGAGAATTGGTTGGTCTTGACACCACTATGAAGTTGTTGGGTGAGATTCTCGACTTGTTGCCGCAACATCTCCATTTTAGTTGGAGGAGGTGGTGGTGGGTTACCTCGAGGAATGTTATATCTGATGGGATCTCTTCCTCTTTCCTCTTCATGGCAACTTTGTCGTTCGGATGCTTGTCTTAATTCGGCAAGATCAAAGTCAAAGGGGAGTTTTGCTCCTTCTTGAGTGAGTTTTAAGAAGTGAGCATCTGCATTGCTCCTAGTATTTCGTCAAACAATCTGTTAAAGAGAGGGTTATGTTGAGCCCTTTCTATTGTTGCAGGAGTAGGGGTACTTGGGTTTTTGTCATTCACATTTCCTCCAAGTGCTTCTTGAAATTCATTGAGATTTTCTTCTTCTTATTCTTCCATTTCTATTTCTCGTTGCCTTGACTGTGATCGAGTTTGAGCCATTTTTCTTATGAGTCTTTGTTGAAGTTGAGTGAAAATGATGATGAGTTTTTGATGAAATGAGAGATTGATGATTGGTGAATTGTGTTACATGTGGATCTCTAGCACTTTTAAGGTAGATGTAACCGAAATTCCTTCTTTGAATTGCTTGCTTGTTTGATAAGTTTTGATGTGATAAGGTGTAGAGAAATCTGAGATGTGTTACAGATTTAACTACCTAGTAATGAGAGGATTCACTCATGAACTAGTTTTAACCTGCGTAGATGTGTTTCTTAGGATGAGCTTATCCTAGATGTAGAAACAATCTAAAAAGTGATGTGAAGTGTTTTTAATTTCAAGCAATATCTAAAGGAGAACTTTGGGACAAGAACCTCTTAATGTTTTTGAGAGTTTGGAATGAATTGATGATGAAGTGATGATGGATGAATAAGATGATGGATGAAATGTTTTCAACTTCAATAAAAAATTTGTGTCACAAATGGGACAAACTCTCTCTTCTCTTTCGGGTGTTGGTGGTATTTCTCAAGCTGTGTTGTATGTGATACAGACGTTTGGGAAAAAGTTGGGATTAATCTTACCTCCTTGGTTTTTGTGATAACTTAGAGCTCTATATTGCAAAAAAGCTCTGCGGTTCAATGTCTCTGAATCAAATTCGTTTGTTTTGCCTTGAAGGTAGAGGTGCATGTGACACAGAAAAACTCTATGGGAGACAAAGATTTGTCTATTGATATAGAAGAATTTCCTCCTTTTGATCAAAGCCTTTGAGCTTAATGGTCTTCTTTTCAAGTTGATATTCTGATGATGCTTCTTCTTTCGCAAGATGTGAAAAATGGTCATTAAATTTGTCTCTTTGTTGTTTGCACTTTGTTTTTGATGTGTTTGTTTGTTTTGAAAAAATGTTTGGTTGGATGAATACTTTTGTTTTTCTTTTGGGAAGTGATTTTTTTGATTGTTCCTTTGACAAGAAAACAAAGCAAGCACACAGACAGAAGAATGTAGCCTCAAAGGCACAAATGAGTATGGGTCTAGATCAACCCAATCCCTGGACTTGTATATGACCCTTCCTTTAGATGTATTTTAAGGTGTATTTCCAAAGCCTGAAGTCGGCTCAATTTGCACTTGGTCTTTAAAATGAACACACTTCAAACACTTTTTATCCCTAAGGTCAAATGGCCAGTTGTGATAAATTTAGCCCACATCTTGATATTTCTTCGACTTTGGTACTACATGCCTTATGAATCCCACCGTGGTAGGTAAGGATGTGATATACTAAGTCTTGCACGAGCATAACAAATAGATGATCCCTATGATGGGGGAGTCACCACTTTTATCAAGCCATAAGTGACTTTTCAAAAAGCTATGTTTCTACTCAAGGAAATATGTATGGTGAGTATCTTGGGAGCAAAACCATCTATGCTCTTGCACTAAATTATATCGCAAATATCCTCAATCAATAGAATGGGTGGGATACTACTTAAAGGTGTTTATTCATGCTCGATGTTTTTGGACATAAGTTCATTCTGCAGTAACTCACTTAAGAGCCTTGTAACTGGTGGTGGGGCCCATTTGTCCTTTCGGCCAGTTACAATGTAGGAACAGCTATACCCAAGACTACAGCTTTCGCTCTCACTTGATTTCTATAGCGGCTCGAAGGATTTACCACTCGAGGTCATTCCCAAGAGTATCGATCCCTTGGTAGGCCTCTCTTAAAAAGATAAAAATTTTGAGTGTTACTAACAGTTTTCTCTTGCTCCTAGGACCATGAAAGCCAAGGGAGAGGATAGTGTATGTTAGAGGTAGGACCACTCGACCGACTTTTTGCACAAGCGTGCCAAACACGTAAAACACTTGTTCTTTTTAATCTATCATTGCAATGTGATCTAACTATTTGGAGATGTTGCTCCAACAGTCATGGTGTTCTTTTTAACCTTCAAAGGCAATGTGTTTTGTATTCTAGAATTTGAAATCCTGGTCAACGTAATGATAACACGTTTGCTTGAAATAGAATTGCTTGCAAAAATCAAAACAAGTGGATTGTGTATTTTATGTGCACCAAATTTGAAGTGTGGATTTGTAAATTCTTTAGTTTGATGCAAGGAAATCAAATTTGTTTGTTGATTTTAAGCACCAAAAGACAAGTGATCCTAGCTAGAAAGCAATGAAATTTTGTTTGTGTTCAAGTTTTAATGCACCAAAGGAAAATTTGTGATTTTTAATGGTGAGTTTTAACCTACACAAACAACAAATTGTTAGTAAAATTTATGTCCAAGGGGGGCTTCCACAAGCCTAAAATTTTCACTTTTTTTGGTTACAAGGTGATTTTTATGACATTCTGTTACAATAGCGCTAGTCTGTGTTTGAACAGAGGCGCTATTTAACACAAAAGCGCTGAAAGAAGGGGAAAGACAGAAAAGTCAAAAGCGCTGAAAGAGGGTCAATAGCACCAAAACAATGCCAAAAGTGCCAAAACAGTTCTAAAAGTGCTTAAATTGAAAGAATAGCGCTATTGTAAGAACAATAGTGCTAAAATAATAAGTGTCGATAGCGCTAGAACATGTTCAATAGCGCCAAAGCGCAACCTATGTGACATTTTCAACATTCAAACATGTTTGTTTGCTAAAAAGATGATATGTTTGCGTGTTCGATTCATGTCGGGTTCACCAAATGATGCCCTGCAAAATGGACAAGGTTAGTCTAAGAGAAACAACACAAAACACACAAGAAAATCGTTAGTGTTATTCAATCAAAAACTAATCTAAATAGGCATATCAAGAGAGACACTAAAATCATGTTAATATATCTAACTAATGAAACAAAAATAATGAGGCATCTCCAAATGCCTCTTAGCATGTTCTTAGCTCCTTCTCCCTTGTTCCTCTCCTCTCCAAGTTCCAAAATAGTGTAGCTCTCAGCAGCTTTTTGCACTATGGATGCTTATGGAGGATTGAGATTTGAGTATTTTGCTTCAAATGTAAAATGAAAAACTAAAATACTAGATGATAATAAAATGATTGATTTTATCCAAAATGACAAGATATTAGTTAATTATGCTAAAATGCTCTCTTAAAATGCGTATAGCTTAAATGCATACAAGTTTTCAGGATCTCGATTATGAAGAAATGGGCTCTATTTATAGAAAAAATGGAGCAATGAATGGTTGAGATTGAGTAAGATTGAATGATTTCAAATCCATGTGAGGGCTTTCAACCCAATCCCAGGATGACAAGTGTCAATGTGAGATAGGTTGAGAGGAGAGGGAATAAGCATTAAATGCTTGATATGACCTTGGGAGTTAAAGTCAAGGTTGGTTGAATGAATAAACTCTTTATTCGAAGAATAAAGCTTTTATCCAATGGATAAACTCTTGTGCAAATGTAAAATGGATGAATATGGTCAAAACAATAAATGTTTGGGGAGACAAGTTTGAAATAACCATAAATGGTTATGTAAGAGCCATAAATGGTCATGTAAGAGCCATTAGTGGTCTTGGAAGACTTTGGTTGTTAATTTGTTGAACACACAAAGCATTAAATGATTTTCAAAGACTTTGGAGTCTTTGAGAAGTGACTCCATTTTGCTTAGGAATGTGACAATAATTAGGGGATGGATTAGGTTAATTAGGAAGGGGTTAGAAGAATCTAAAAGGGGATTAGATTTTGCAAGTGGATTTGGTGGGTGAGGGAAAATAGGATTTTATTAAAATAAAAATTCATTTATTTTAATAAATGTGTGCAAGTTGCATTTGTAGGAAAATGCAAGTGGGGGGGATAATGATTTAAATAAATGTTTTATTTAATTTATTTAAAAGAGGAAAAAGGGGATTTAATTAAATAAATAGATTTTATTTATTTAATTGATTGGAATTTGATATAGTGAATTAATTAAAATAAATTGAATAATTTATTTAATTAATAGAAGAATGTTTGGAGATGAATTAATTAAATATTTATTTAATTAACTGATGGCTAGTGGATTTTTAATCAAATAAATAGCGAATATTTATTTAATTAAGCTGGACATATTTGTGTGACTACAGATACATATGTGATTCTTATGATGCTCAATTACATATATGATGATACATATGTGATGCTTATGATGCTTATGATACTGCAGTATTTATTGTTTATCAAATTACAAATGTAATCCTTATGATGCTCAATTATTGGTGTAGGAACCTGAACCCCTTTGACGAGGATCCTGCACAGTCTCATGGATCGACAGGTATAAGTCAATACACCTTATAGAAATAATATATTTTTTAAAAATTACAAGAAAAACAAACTTCCTCAGTTTTTCAAACCTCAACATTAGCAGCAAATCTAATACAGTTATCAACACTTGAGGCCCCAGTTGGACTTACTCAAATTTTAATCTCAACATCAACTTTATGGTTGACTTCTTCATCAATATTACCCTCATTTGCAAAATATCTCTCTCATTACCAACTAACTCTCTCATTTGATGGTGCACAGGTATCACCAAATAGGTATTTGTCAGATGTGTCTTCCTCGAGTGAGGGAAATGCAGGAATAGAAGAGGAAAGTGAGACATGTAGTAGATCTCAAATAGGGAGATTAGAAGAAAATTCAATAAGATTAGAAGAAAATTCAATAAACGCACGAAATTTTTTCTTGCTCAAGGGGGGTCATGTTCTTATGATGATGAGACCAAAGGCGACATTGAGGTGCCCTTGAGGTACAAACATCTACTAAAACAATGTGTACCCAAGGAACTTCCTCCAATAAACATTGATTTTTGTGTTAATGAGAGGATATATCGCATAGCACCTTCGTCATTACATGGTTTGGGCCTATTTTTCATGGACAGCATAAAGGTTTGTTACAACAAAGTTGCTGAATTGATGGAGTTTGTTGGACCTTGTTACAATTATAATGATTGGATGCAGATTGTTCGATATAAAAAAAGTATGCGTAGGTATGCACTGTCAGCCAATTATATACAACAAAAAGATAATGATCAAAGTAAACAAGTGGCTATATACATTGATGGAAGGCCAAAAGCAACAGGGAATATTGCAGGTTTTATAAATAGTACACGACTTGGGTCAACTACTAAGCAACCCAATTGCATATTTGAGGCACGTGAGGGAAATTGTGTGTTTGTATGTGTGATAAAATCAATAAGTGCAGGGGAAGAGTTGCTAATCAATTACAATTTGAATCTTATAGATACAAACAAAGTTACTATCATGGGGGTGGTACGTACTATATATATACCATTTAAGCCAACTTCCAATTAATGAATCCAATAAACCATTGTATTATTAAGTTTTTTTGCTAAATCTATTGGTTTCATTTCGCTAATGTTTTTATATTTTTCTTTGTCAAAGGGCCACATGGATCCACCACATAGCATAGATAGGGGTGTAGGTCCCAACACTTCTATGGAGCAGGTAAACCTCATTGTAATTGTACAAATTAGATAGAAGCAAACTGTTACATTATGATCTTTTCTTGAGTGTTTTGAAGTAATTTTGATAGTGTTAATTATATTCTTGTCACAGATGGATGTTCGGGATAAGGGAAAGGAACCTGCAGTACCTCAACACCTCCATAGGGATGTGGGGCACTCGACAGTGTTATGCGCTAATGACATCGCACTTAGCGCAAACCCTATACAATTTGTACAAAAGAATATTAGAAAAATTAGACAAGAGATTGTTGATTTGGCAACCATAAGCCCTCAGACTGATGAGATAATAGAGAGGGTGCAACTATTGTTGCAGACAATGGAAAACTTGCAAGTAAGTAGTAATGAAAGCTTTAATCATAACAAAAGTTCAATAATGGTTTATATTTTTTTCTCTTTTATGTCATTAACTAAAATATGTGTGTGTTGTTTTTACAAAAATTTATAGGGCCTCATCATCTTGGTGGCGATGATCAGGGTATTGCGGGTAGTTCAGGTGATGACCATGTTCTATATATTAAAACCACTCCTTTGGATTTGTGAACTTGTTTTTTTAATGTTTTACATATTTTTGGTGGTGAGCGACGAAGAATTGATTCCCTTGAAGATACAGAAGGTTCTAGGTACTTTAAAATTATTATTATATAGTCTAATTGTAATTTACTTACTGAGCACTCATTTTGGACTAATGATCCCATGTTTTTTTTGCAGTAAATGATATTTTTTATAAAAATCTTAATGACATTACATTGCAGATATTTGGGCCCACCATACGTAAAAGGTGGAACATCATACATGAACTAACCTTTATCCACTATTTTGATTTCATATCATTGCTAGAATAGTTTTCCTTTTATCCATTTCTTGAACTATATCAAAGGTAGCTTCAGTTTCTTTCTAAATCTAACAGGTTTGTTTTTGCTTTAAAGGTGGAATGACCAAGAAAAAAAGTTAAAAGATGAACTCACAAACTGTATGGTAGGGTTATTTGGAAATGACACATTCGACAAGACTAAGCTCTTGGAAAAAGCTGGCACATATCTAAAGTATGTGAGGGACCAATACAAGACACATTTAGAGAAGAACGTAAAGTATGAGTGTCCCCCCATGATTCCAGAGAGGGAGTGGAAGGACCTGATTTTGGATGCAAAGGAGAGAATTGAAAGGAAAAAAGGAAATACACCACTAGACACCAGAAGAAGGTATGTGATACTATTAAGAATGTAAATATGTACTAATTATTCATTATATTTATATAATCTAACATATTTCAAACTTTTCATAGATTGAGTGACACGTCAAAGGCAACCAAGGCAAGACAAGAAAAGCATGGGCAACACAAACTCAGCTCTGGTGGTTATATGAAACTTGCCACACGAATTGTAAGAATCAGTAAATTAAGTATCACATCAAAATATTTATAAATTGTAAAGAATTTTTTTTTATCAAACAATACAAGCAAAATTCACAATACTAAGCAAAAATGTAGGGCTCTGAATTCAATAGAGCACCCACAGAAGATGACAAGAGAATTGGCTACCAGCAAGGCTATATAGCCGTGGCTGAATGGCTATGAGAATTGAGTGGGCAAACATGAGATTCTGATGCATCTGTCACAATGGTAAATAAGATAAATGAAAATTATTTCAAATTGAATACTTAACCAATAATCTATTTGATGTTAAGTTTCAACATAAAGTGACTATATTTTTTTTAAATAAGCAAGCAATGATAACACTGCACGTGACATTGGAATGCAACATGATAATCATGGAACAAAACCTATACATGAAGGTCTGGATGTGCATCCTAGTAGTGGAGGTATTCATTTGCTATTCATTTTTTTTTATGTAATTAGTAATACAATTAAACATCTTAAATTGAAAATTAGTGTAGTAATTAATGTAACCTTTATTGTTAATATTTTAGAGCATGTAGTCGGTGGTGACCAAGTGGAGCATGATCCGGGTAGACAACATCGGGAACGTGATGTTCCCCAATCAGGTAAAGAGGACCGCTGTTATTCCTTTAAACAAATTTAATTGCAATTGGTGTATTGATTAATGTAACGTTTCGTATTTCAACTCCATAGGATCTAGAGGGTGTTTAGCATGTCGAGGTTGAGGCTAGACAAAATGATGTGGAAGATGATGTGGCCCCATCAGGTAAAGAGTGTAACGGTTGTGTTCTTTAAATTAATGAAATACTTGTAACAATAATACAAAAATGTTTTGAATTTAACCCAATTCTTTGTTATTGTAGAGGACCCCCCTTTGGTTCAGCATCCTCATCCTTTGTATAGGACTAGGCATACATCAAGAGCACAAGAAGAGGGCAGAACATCCGAAGATGGGGGAAATGATGAAGAAACCGATGTTCCACTTAGTCTTTTCATAGCTTCAAAGTAAAAACAAAGAAAGAAATGATTGTAATCTACCTTATTTGATAATGACTGATTTTTATGTGTTAATGAATGTAATTATGTGCTAATGAATGTTCATGAATGATATGTGTTGATGATTATTGATGAATGTTGCGTTTTAATGAAAGTTAATGAATTTTATGTGTTAATTAACGTTATGTGATAATGAATGAATGTTATATTTTAATAATGGATGAAAGAATGAATGAAAGAATGAATGAATGAATGCTAGATGTTAACGGGGAATTTAGAGTGATGTTAGGGGGGGGGGGGGAGGGGCCAAATGAGCTTCCACCTTCACGTGGTTGGCCCTATTAAGTAGAGAATATTAAACTATTCTTGAAACAAAGCAAAGCTCAATAAGATAACACACTTTTCAATATTTCATTATGTTGCACAATTAATCTTATTGAATAATGTACATATATTGAATCTTAATTGCAGGGTCCAACAGAGCCAACACGAACAACACCATGGTGCAACTGCAAAAGTTGTGAATATGCCTCATCATGAATAAAGCTGAATTATAGCATTCTCTGTAAAATATCAAATGCTCTATACTTTGGAAGTTTTGAAATTTTTATGATCATAGCGGTCCCCTACCTAAAAGCTTTTTTCCTTGATTTGTTTGTGATATACATTGAGAGATTTTTGTTTTCCTTTTATTTATGCATGTCTTAACCATTCTCCACATGCTTCCCATTCTTATTTAGATTGTTGTATTTTTACATATGTTGAAATTTGTAGTTCCACGTACATGTTTTCTATGTTCTTTGTAACTGTATGAAAAGGTGTAAAATGTGGGTATAGTCCAAAATCCTGATTACCAACAAGCTATTGTTGTTTAATAGTTCCAGTGTTTGTATTAATTGAAATAGTTTAACCCTTTTAACATGTTTCATAGCAAACCTACACTTTGTATGCAATCTTATTTTTATAGTTCAATTACTGAGGTGATGTGATTTATCTTGACAATAGAATGTCGGAATTTAATACCATAATCCATGATGAAAACTACCAAAAATGAAAATTTATCTTAGTTTGCAATTACAAAATGCTTTTGTATAGGCCTCTCAAAGATTAAGTACATCAAATTGAGACTTTATAAATTGAGTGTATGTATTAGCAATCTCCCAAATTGTTCAATGGTCTCTAAAACTTGTCAATTTTTTATTTTTATTTTAACTCAAATATGTATGGTATAGGCATATCATTGGTTGTGTGATTTTTTTTTTCCTTAAATGCTTCTACGACCAAAAGAGACAAGTTTTAGATGAAAATGGGGTCTTATGGGCCTTTTTGACACAATGGTAGGTTCTTTAGACCTGAAAATGCCCCAAAAACTAGACAATTGCCTTAAGTTACAAACAAATCCTTGTTTGTGAGTATGCTTCTTGATCTCCAATTTTGGTGGAATGAAAGATAATATTGAATTTCTCAAGCCTTTTGGATGCTTCCAAACCACCAAAAAAAAGCTACTTTGATCATTGAAATGTTGTAGTGACTTGGATAAAAAAAGAAAACTAAGTCTAAACTTTAGAAGTTAGTTTTTTCTTGTCAAATTGTTTTCAATTTTCAAATCATCCAAGGATGCAAGAGGAGTATATTTTGTTATGACAAGATAAAAAAAAAACTTAGAATCTTTTGAAACCATTGAAACACAGGGACCCCTTCCCCCCCTCCAAAATCCCTATTTTTTCAGGATGCAATACTTAGGGGAAACATCCCCTTGCTGCACCACTTAGGGACATCCTAGGGACTCCAAGGAGTCTTTTGACCATCTTGAGGATTCCTATGAGTCTCCCATGGTCCCCAATTAGAAACTCCAATTCTAAACAAAAATGGTGAAATTATTGTGAAAATCTCATCTGTATTAAAGGTTTGGCAATGCCCCCTAACCTTGATGGGGGCTCTGCCCCAAACCCCCCACAAGGGGCACTACCCATTGACCCCAAAATTCTACCCACCATTCTTATTGTTAATGCAATTGTTTCCATTTTTTTAATGTTGACTAGTTTAAACACTTAGTATGCCAAAGTTTCATCTGCAAGTCTTATACTTATTCTTAGTTTGTTCCCAAAGTTCCAAAACTCTACCACCATTGTTAATGTTCAAATTTCAATACAATCATTGACATATTTTTAATGTTTATTGTAAAATTTACATAGCGTGGCAAAGTTTTATTTATAGTTGTTATACTTATTCTATACACATCCTTTTATAATTAATTTTTTAAGTTGTATATATATTTGCATCCCACCCCGCCGCCCCCTTCGTCATCCCCTTGTCATCCCCAAACTTAAGCCCTTGGTATGTTAAGATATGAAAGCTCACAATAGTTTCATTTGATATGTTAATCGAGGAAAAACCTACAATAAATAGCTTCCAAGATTCCAAACCCATGAGGATCATGAAGAGGTAGAAAACCAAAAAAAGAAATTGCTTATCCAAGTTTCCAAATTTGTGACAAGGAAAAAGTAGAATCTCAATCAAAGAAGGAGAATGTGCAACTCATTATCTTATTCTACCTAAGTAAAAATATTACCTAATTAAACTTTTTAATAGTGGAATATCACACTTAGGATAAAACATATCCAAGGTAAATAAAATATTACATTGATAGGCTTCTTTGGTTGCTCTAAAAGTGGTGCCTTATGAATTATGTTCTTGGATACTAAAGTTTCCAAATTCTAGGCACTCTTGATAGCTTCTCGTAGAGATTGTGATTCTAAGGCTTTAACCAAACCTTTCAATGGTTTATGTTGATGTGTTTTTTATGCACTATGCAACACAAAATAAAATACTAAGTATTCTATCCTCTCTTGAACAAAATCCTCCCAAGTGCTAAACTACGTGATCAAATGGGATGACTCCAAGATTCCAATAGTCAGGTCTTGACTTTATATTGCAGATAGACTCAATGATTGTGATGTGATATCTTCTGGAATCACAAGGGGGACTTATGTTGCTTGGGTCAAGACCTATCCATTCGCATGTTTCATGATTGATTTACACTCCATGATCTAGGTCATCCTTGAGCAACATCTCGACTTAGCCAAATTTTGTTTTTCGTACCCTAATTCTTTAATTTTGACCCCTTACTAGAATTGCCTTAGGTTTTATTGGAATTCTTGCTTCTCTAGCATGGGCACATTTCTAGGGTTCATTCGCACAAATTTCTCTTGATGAGCAACCTAGTATCATGACCATGACTTAAACAAAATTTTAACTTAGTCAAATTATCTCCTCCAAACTTCTATGAGTTCATTGGCTTCATTCTTCATCATTTGGATGTCTTTTGTCATTGGAAGATAATTCTTGACCACCATACCTCAATCTTGACCTATGCTACTGTAAAACCCTAGAACCTAGTCATGTTTACAATTGAGATCTTGGTGACTTGATCACTTAATATAGCTTAATCATGCAGGTCTCATCTAACTCCGACTCCAACACTTAAGCAAATCAACCCTAGCAACCAAGTACTTTGGGAAATATCTTGCAACTTGACAACATGGCTAATGATGGAGGAATGGAAGGTGAGACCTATAGAGGTGAGAGAGAGAGAGGGTGAAAGGAAGAGATAATGACCTGGAGAGGGTAGAGAAAGAGAAGTAGAGAGGGAGAGAAGAAGAGAGGGATGGAGAAAGAGACCTAGAGAGGGGAGAGAGAAGAGAGATAGTAGAGAGGGATAGAGAAGAGAGATAGAAGAGAGATACCAATGTCAATCTTTTTCTATAAATTTTTTTTTCTGAGAACTCGAGCTATCGTCGGAATTCTGACTCCAAAGGGTAAAATTCTGACAGAGGAGTGTCATCGGATGCACATCATCCTCATCGGAACTCTCCTGTAGGCCATCGATGGCCTCCAGGAGAGTTCTGACGAGGATGATGTGCATATGACGACACTCCTATGTTGGAATTTTACCCTTTGGAGTCGGAATTCCGACGATAGCCCGAGATCGCGACCGTATTCTTTCTGGGTATGAGCATCCATGGTGGCCATTGGAAAGGTTAGAGGTGATGTCAGAATTGCGATGACCACAAGGATAGTCGGAACTTCCGACAAAAAGTTTTCGATGACTTTTTTTGTCGGTAGTGCGACGAAATTTCGTCGGCATTCCGACAATTTGCCGTCGAAATTTTGACCCAAATGTACTAGTGAATGTTTATGCATTTATGTTATCTAGCTGACATGTAATTTAATATTGTAAGTATATTTGTAAGCTGACATAAGGCATGTAAAGCTGTATAGGGTATATAGGATAGTTTGATACATCATTTTTGATACAGAGATAGAAGAGACATATGATTGGAGAATATGGATATTTGAATGTAATATGATGTGAAATATATCAGAGAGATCATGTATGTGAGGAAATTAATGCAAGGGTTATTCCGGTAAAGGGTTTAGGGTTTTAGACTAGAACAAACAAAGCTTAAACCAGAACTATATATTGGCATAGGAGATGCTATCTATTACAGTTCAATACTTATCTGGATTGTAGTCTAGAATTTTATGTAGTCAGTGAGGCTCCTTTTGTGATTGAGCAGTGTGCTCTAGGCTGTAAGCCTTCCTACAAGTGCAGGACCTTCATATTTTGTAATATCTCTTCATATGGCCAGTGGATTGATATTGTGGGTTACAAATATCACCATGGTTTTTCCTCTTTAAGGTTTTCCACATATAAATTTGTGTTTTATGGTTCTCATTTATGTGATTGTCTTATTGGTTTCTTTACTTCTTTCAATTTTGTATGTACCAGTATACCGGTTGGTGTATGCATATTTTAATAAGGCTAAAAATTATCGTTCTGGTATAACACTTATTCACCCCCCCTCTAAGTGTTATTGGTTTCCAACATAAAGAGCTATAGATACGGGGTTTTGTTGTGTACCTAGATCTGAGTAATATGAGTTGATTCAGATGTGCCTTGTGAAAATGCTCAAAAAAAGAAAGAATAGTGGTGTTGCCATGCATTGGTCCTACCCCAAATTGGGCCAGGGTTAAGGGGTCTCAACAAGGTAAAAGATTAAAATTTGATGTTTATTACATGGCAGAGACACAAATAGGTCCCAATCAAGCATGAGGATGAGAATGCTAAAGTGAGAGTCCCAAATGTAGTCAAAATTGCAAAGGGTGTAATTTTAGGATGCTACACTTCTATGCCGAAAGTTGTTTTCTATGATATGCCTTGCATTTGATTATTTTACTATTGTATAGTCTTAACTTATATTATTTGTTTTCCACCTATTTGATTGGCTTGGGTGACGTTTCTATGAACTTAATGTATTTTTGGAGTCAATCATATTTCTTATTTATGTTTTTGAGTCTTTTTTGTCTCTACAACAAGTGTGCTATAGTTCTAAATATATGTGCTAGAGTTTATAGTAAATGTGTTGTAATATTTAGCATATGCACTAGTCTGGGCTTTGGATGTGTTATTTCATTGAATGAATGCACTATCTTTCTAATAAAATGCACTATAGGATAATGTATATGCGTTGCAGGACTTTCTGTATGCACTATTGGAGTCTATATATGCGCTAGAGGATTAAATGCATGTGCTTTTTGAGGTAGTATATGCATTGAATTATTGTTTGAATACACTATGCTAATTTGTGTATGCATTGTTTAATCTTGTATATGCGCCTAACTGTTGTCTTTCTATTTTTGGGTCAGTTTTGGCTTGCTAAGTCGATAATCTAGGTTGGGTTTTACTCCAGAGGTAGTTTTTGAGATTCCCTATGTTGTTCAAATTTGTACTTGTGATCAGATGTAGATTATTGGCATTTATAATTGAGCAATATGGTTTTGTCTTTCTTTGATATGGTTATTCATGAGGCTCTTTTTATCTTTTGGTGATTCATGGATTATGGCGTTTGGCCTTTTTCTTTAGATTTGATTAATGGAACCTGTATGGATGTGTAAGTGATAAATGTATGAGCCTCCTTGTATTGTTGATTGTTACCCTAAGGTCTTGGAACATGGTTAGGGAGAGTGGGCTTTCATGAGTTGACCAGGGTCACATGAGAGTAGGCCACCAAGAGATTCCTTGCAAGGATGCTTGTGGGTCAATACTTCTAAGATCTCATTGAAAGTTTTCCTTATTTAATCAAGTGATAACCTTGATAATTAAGTAGATGGGCTGGGTATTTAGGATTCATCTAATCTAGATAATAAATTGGTGTTGGGCCTCAACTCATGCTTAGAGTGCAAGTACATGCTTAGGATGATTGGGAAGGACATGAGGATGCAAAACCATACTCCCTTGATTTTCACATGTAAGCTCAAACAGTTACACATGTCTATAAAGGGTGCCAAATTCCCTTCTTTGTGAGGGTAGCATTTGATGACACTCTTCCCTACATGTGTCCTTGTTCCTTATGCCATGGTTGCTGATTAGCCTTGTGATGTGGATTGGATTATTTGTTTATGATGTTTTCTTTCAATTATGGTGGTTGTATGATTGATTTCCTTTGGTTGTTAGGTGTTAGCCTAGGTTTAGAGTGTGTTCGGGACTTGGTGTCATTCTCCAGAGCATGGGGGGTGGTTCCTCATGGTTCCACATGGTCAGGTGGTTTGATGCCTTCTTCCATTGGGATGTTATTTCCTCTTTGTTAGATGTTTGAATGTGTGGATGTGGATTCTTATCCTTTCAGCATGTTCCTATATTTGTGGATCATATTTCATATATCTTGTAATTAGTAGACATCATTATAATCATATGTAATTTGAAGGATGAAAATTGTGGACAGAGACTATGGATCTTGTAGTAGGAGATGTTGTTGTGACATTGTTAGTTATATTATGTATCTTGGATATTTATTACTCATGTAATTAGAAGTTGAGATTCATGGTTGAATAAAAGATTCTATTTGGATTAGAAATATGTTAATAGGATAAGTTAATAGGAACATTTGGATTTGGTTTTCTAAAACGAACCTATATAATATAAGTAATTGGAATGTAAGCATATATGCATGTGGCTAGTTAAATGGATGTTTTATATGATGATCACTAGAAATATGTGGAAAAGATACTCTGGAGAGACTTGTTTTGTATTCTAGATGATTACTTTTCTTCTAAATAGAGTTGTGGTTCCTTGTTGGAATAGACTAAGTATTTCTATCATGTGTAATGATGATGTGAGGTATGTGTTAGATTTGTATGGAATTGTCTTCTAGGAAAAGAATTAAGTTAATGGAATATACTTCATGTAAATATGATGGCTTAGATTGATGGATATTTTCCCATGATTTAATTGTAACAAATAATAAGTTAAGTTTTATGATGTTTCTTATACTCTTAGTGCCATGTTAAGTTATGGCATTGAGATACCCTAGGGAAGATTGATCCATGTGATGTTGATATTTCCACTTGTGTATTTATGTTCTTATGATCATGTTTGAGTTAATTATGTGAATGTTTAGATGATGTATGTAACATTTGAAATCATGACTAGATGATGTTACAATTATTTGAGCTATATGTGTTGCATTAGTTATCTTTAAAAAATAATTATCTCTACTTCAATGTTAAATGGTTATTTTTCTCTAGGGTATTTTGGTAGGCATTACACTTTTACCTTGTTTTGTCTTGCTCCTCAAATAGAACTAGAGTAGAGTGCACCCTTTCTCTACTTTACTTTCTCTCTATGCCTGATTATGTATGTGGATTGTGTTGGAAATATGTTGGATTTGGTTAAGTGTTTTCATTAATGTCAACACTATATCTCAGTTGGAGACTATCGTTGTTAGTCTTGGTGATCATCTTGGTTTTGGCTATGATTCTGATCTGGTAGGATCAGATCTTTGGAATCAGTTTTGGATGCTTACTATGGATGGTTATGTCTACATTATCAAAGGAAGGTTTATGTGTGAAGGTTTTTGTATAGTAGGGAAGACATATATGGTTAACCGAAACTGTATCAAGCATTAGGAGATGCTACTTTCACAGTTCATTCTTTCTAGATTGTAGTCTGATGTTTTTATAAGTCAGTGAGACTTCTTTTTGTGATGAGCAGTGAGCTCTAGGCAGTTGGCCTGATTGCAAGTGCAATCCCCATTGTAATTTCATTTATACTATTGCACAAGTATTATCTGATTGTGGGTAGGGTTTTCCACTGTGGTTTTCCCTTTACCGGGTTTTCCACATTAAAATATTGGTGTTGTGTGTACTATTCTTTCATGTTCTATCATTCATTGTGTTGGTTTCTTTGTGCTCTAGTTTAATGGTTTTGATATGCATTAGTTCATATTTCTGATGGTAAAGTGATTCACCCCCCCTCTCAGTTTACTCCCGGTATCATATCTATCTAAAAAATTGGTATCAGAGAAAGGTCCTCTCTGTAGAAGCTTAACCGCTTGTGGAGATTCGATGGCAACTGCATCTAGCTCTACATTCAATCCCTATCAAAAGGAGAGTCCCATATTTGATGGTACAAATTAAAAAATATGGAAGGAGCAAATGTAGATTCATCTCAAATGTCTTGGAGCTAAAGTTTGGGAGATAGTGGAGAAAGGGTATATACCCCATGATCCTAATTCTGGAACACCGGAACCTGTCGATGAATAGAAGAAGGCTGAAAATGATGTCACAGAAAAATAAGCATTGTTAAGCGCCATATCTGATGAAAATATATTGAACATCATAGAGTTGGAGAATGCAAATCTGATCCAGACAAAGCTTGAAACTCTTTATGAAGGTGACCAGGTTGCAAAACTTGCAAAACTTGAAGGTTTTCGGGTAAGGTATGAAACTTTGAAGATGTGAGAAGGTGAGAAGATAAGTTCTTTCATGGATAGAGTAAATCAGATTGTTATGGGAATCAAATGTTGCTATAGATTAGTTAGTGAGGATGAGATAGTGTCAAAGGTTCCAGAGTTCTACCTCTAGCTTATAAGATGAAGGCTACTACAATCAGTGAACTCTGGACAATGGCAAGTACCCCTATTACCAGATATACACTACTTGGGAAATTAACTGCTTTTGAGCTTGAGGAACTTGGAGATCAGAGTGCTACTAAAACTGAGATTTCATTTAAAGAATCTTCCTTTGGTAAGAAAAAGATAGATTAGAAGGAGATGTATGGTAAAGATATGGAGGACATTGAAAGAGAAGAAAGAGAACTTGAAGAGCTGGAAGCCCTGATTGCTAGAAGAATTCCTAAAGGACCAACTAGAAGTAAGTATGAAGGAAAAGTCCCTTTTAAATATTTTTCATGCAATAAGATTGATCATTTTGCTTCTAGATGCCATGGGGAGCTTCTAGGAATCATGAAAGATTTGTATAGAGCTATAAGCCTAGTCCAGAATATTAGAACAAACCTAGATTAAAAAGGAATAAGGATAAATCATGTTATTATGTTGGTGATGATGATTTTGGTATTACTGATGATGATGATGATGAACTTGTGAGTGGTATTACTGATGATGATAAATATAATAAAATTCTTCATCTTATTCATACTGATCTGTGTGGACTGACAAGGACGAATTTTTTTCAAGGTGACAGATACTTTATGTTACTTATTGATGATTATTATAGAATTATGTGGGTAGCATTTTTGAAAGAAAAATATGAAGCTTTTGAGAAATTCAAAATCTTTAAAGCTATGGTTGAGACTAAGACAAGACTGAAGATAATTTTTTTGAGATCAGATCAAGGCAGTGAGTTTATATCCAGTGAATTCAATAACTTTTGTGAGAAGAATGGAATCAGTTCAAGAAGACTTTCTGCACCTAGGACTCCATAGTAGAATGGATTGTTGGAAAGGAAGATCAAAACCATATTGGATGCGACAAGTACTATGATGATAGAAGATAAATTGTCTGATATTTATTGGAGGGAAGTTGTCAATACAACTGTATACACTTTCAATAGAGTACACATAAAAGGTGATATCAGTAAGACTTCTTATGAATTATGGTTTGGTCATACTCCTACTGTCAGATATTTCATAATTTTTGGAAGTAAATATTACATTAGAAGAGATGATGCATTGGAAAAATATGATCCTAGAAGTGATGAAGGAATATTTTTGGGTTATTCTACCAAGATCAAAGCATATAGATGTTATAACAAACGATTGAATAGGATAACAAAAAACATAAATGTCAAGGTGGATGAACATGGCAATAATTAGATCAGATCATATGACTGTGGACTGGAAGATGAATTTATCAAACCTGAACTGGTAATGCATGAAGTTGCTCAGAACAATGAACCTGACACTTTGGTAACATCAAAAAACTCAACTATGATAGAGGAACAACAAAAAGAGTTAGTAAATCAAGCAAATTCAAAGACTCTTAGGTATGTGAAACTAAATCATTCTTAAGATTAGATCATTTGAGATAAAAGCAAAGGTGTGATGACTAGGAGAAGGCTAGCTACTAGAGATGTATGTTTGATTTCTAAAATTTAACTAGAATGATTTATTAAGCAAGTAAAGATGAAAATTGGATTAAAAAAATGGAAGAAGAATTATATCAGATTGAAAAGAATAAGACATGGGAACTAGTCCCTAGACCTAAAGACAAGAACATTATTGGAACTAAATGGGTTTATAGGAATAAATTGAATGAGGAAGGTCAAATTATGAGGAAAAATTCTAGATTGGTTTGGAAAGGTTATTCAAAGGAAGAATAAATTGATTATAGTGAGACTTATGCCCCGGTTGCAAGAATTGAAGCGATAAGACTTTTTCTTTCTTCTGATGCACACAAGAACTACAAAGTATATCAGATGGATGTCAAATGCACATTTTTGAATGGAGATATTGAAAAGGAAGTCTACATTGAGCAATCTGATGGATTTTATTTATCAGAAGACAAGGACGTGGTTTGTAGATGTATGCTAGATTGGACAAATATCTTTCTAATCTTGGTTTTAGCAAAGGTAATGTTGATAGTAACCTATATTATAAAATTGAGCATGATGACATACTGATCATTGAAGTCTTTGTGGATGATATCATTTTTGGAGGAGAAGATAGTCTATGCATGAAATTTGCTGATGATATGAAGAATAATTTTGAAATGTCTGTGATTGGTGAGATGAAATTTTTCTTAGGTTTGTAGATTACTTAGATTGATCAAGGTATTTTCATTTGTCAAACTAAGTATGTGAAGGAGTTACTTAAGAAATTTGGACTTGATAATTCCAAACCTGTCAGTACTCCTATGATAACTGGTTGCAAATTGTCAAAGGATGATGAAACCCCTAAAGTGAATCCAAGTAGATACAAATCAATGATTGGTGGATTGTTGTACTTAACTCAGAATAGACTTGATATTGTGAATGTTATTTGTACTGCCTCTAGATTTTAGTCAGATCCTAGATAAACTCATGATATTGGTATTAAGAGGACATTCAGGTATTTGGCAGGTACAATAGACCTTGGGTTATGGTATCCAAAGAACGACGACTTCAGATTATGTGCATATATTGATTTTGATTGGGCAAGAGATGTGGATGATAGGAGGAGCACTACCAATAGTGAATTCTTTCTTGGGAAGAAGTTGGTTTCATGGCTTAGGAAGAAATAATCATGTACTTCATTATCTACTGTTGAAGTGGAATATGTAACTGCTGCTACCAATTGTACTCAGATTTTAAGGATGAAACCAATGTTAAAAGATATATGGTTAAGTTATGATGAGCCTATTAATATTCACTATGATAATACTTTGACTATTGATATGTCAAAGAATCTGGTATTTCATTCCAAATCAAAACACATTTCTATGAGGTACAATTTCTTGAAGGAAAAGGTTGAAGCAAAGGAAGTCAAATTG
Organism: Cryptomeria japonica; assembly: GCF_030272615.1. NCBI lineage: Eukaryota > Viridiplantae > Streptophyta > Pinopsida > Cupressales > Cupressaceae > Cryptomeria > Cryptomeria japonica. Next base: position 196,932,684 of record NC_081412.1, on the reverse strand, counting down.
GTTTATATACCTACTAAGGAGAAGATTGCAGATATTCTAACTAAAGCATTCCCTAAAGATACTTTTGAATATCTTAGAGATCAGTTGGGGGTTATCAACCCTTTGGAAGAGACTTCGAGATGTAGGAATGCATCAATTCGGTAAGCTTATCAGATATTTTCTTTGATGCGGATTGGTGAGATGATCCTTCTACTTAGGGGGAGTATTCACCTGTTTGGTTCAATATTTCTGACTTGGTATCTGTCCTTTGTCATTTCTGTCAAAGGGGGAGAGGTGGTATTCATGTGAAAATTAGTCATATCTTTGAGGGAGATTGTTGGCATTCCTTGGTACTTGGATGTTTTTCACATTCAGTGTTGCCATCAATACCAAAGGGGGAGATTGTTGGCAATATGTTGGATTCAGTTAAGTTTTCTCATTGATGCCAACATTGTATCCCGATTGGAGACTATCCCAGTTAGACCTATCTCGGTTAGTCTTGGTGATCATCTTGGTTTTGGCTATGATTCTGATCTGGTATGATCAGATCTCTGGAATCTGGTTTGGATGCTTACTATGGATGGTTATTTATGCATTATCAAAGGAAGGTTTATGTGCAAACAAGTGATATATCATTCGGTGAAGGTTTTCATATTGTAGGGGGTAGACATCTGTGCTTAACCAGAACTGTATCAAGCATTAGGAGATGCTACTTTCACAGTTCATTCTTTCCAGATTTAGTTTGATGTTTTTGTAAGTCAGTGAGACTTCTTTTTGTGATGAGCAGTGAGCTCTAGGCGATTGGCTTGATTGCAAGTGCAATCCCCATTGTCATTGCACATACTGTTGCAGAACTATTATCTGATTGTGGGTAGGGTTTCCCACCGTGGTTTTTCCTTTTGTTCGGTTTTCCAAGTCAAAATATTGGTGTTGTGTGTACTAGTCTTTCATGTTTTATTCTTTATTGTGTTGGTTTCTTTGTGTTTCAGTTTAATGGTTTTGATATGCATTAGTTGTGATTTTTGATGTTAAATTGATTCACCCTCCACCTCTCAGTTTACTCCTGGAATCGGATCTGTCTAACATATTGCTCAATAGTAATACTATGATAACCTTGGTGTGATAGATAATTTATGATAGAATAATGATAGAATGTACTTGACAGTGAAATACTTGATGAAAAGGAAAGAGCGGAGGCTTCAAATTATAGAGTAATGGTATTGGAAATATAGGGATAAGATGTAGCCAAGAGATTGAGGGCTTAGATTAGAGGAGTTCTCACAGACAAGAGAAAATGGAAAATGATATGAGAGGTCTTACTGGGAATGAATAATAATGAATGGATATTGAATAATGAAATGATATATTTTGGCAGGATTGCCAAAAGATAAAAGATTTAACATATTATGTATTGCAAGAGAATTGAATTTAAAAATATGACATATTGGAAGAAGAGAGGGTGTCGCATGCATAGTCAAACCTAAGAGTGTCATTTGTTTTAAGTGGATTTATGTTGGATGAGGTGGAGAATTATTGGAGTATTGCACAAGCTTGCACATGTGACGAGGAAGGACACATGACACATTATGACAACTTTTGGGCTTGGAAAAATATTAAATTGGAGAAAAAAGGTAGTGAAAGATTAAGGGAGAATAATAAACTAGTTAATTAAGATTAAAGGAATAATTTGGTGGAAACTATGGTTTAATTAAATAAATTACTCAACCTTAGAATAGAGGAAAATATAATTAATTAAATTAAATTAAATTAATTACAAAGATAACAAGTAATTAGTTAAGTAATAAAATTATTTAATTAATAATGATAATATGGAAAGAAATTGAGTTGGGTAAAATAATTAATTAATTTTGATTGCTTTTAAGGTGTCTACTTTTTTCCCTCTTGATACAAAATCATGACTAATAGAACTATTGTCATATCACAACAAAAAAAATTATGCCCTATTTGGTTAGGAGGATGGTAGAGAAATGATGCTCCCTTGAGAGGTTGGCTAGAAAATAATATGTCTAGGTTGCAATGCGCCTCCCTTGATCAGACTCGATTTAGCCTAGTTTAACTAAGGGTGACCTTTGTTGTGATTTGTGTGGCTATCTTAGGGTATATGTTTTATGGAATGATGGTTTACATATTGATGTGATTATATGTTGTTATTTATGCTATGATAGCTAGATGAATAATGAGATGGATTATATATGTGATGTTAGGATTTAGTCATTATATTTATCGATATTTAATTGTTTTGATATACACTGTGCTTTATCCTTGATGTTCTTGGGTGAAAGGGAAAAGCATCGTACTTCTCTTTACATGCAAGCTACATCGCTTCCATTCCATTTTCACAAAATGATATTATATGGTTATATGTACATGTTTGATAGTTTGTTTATGTAGCTATAGGTACCGAGCATTGAGTCTACCTAAACCTTTAGGTCTAAGCATGCTCTATAACCCAATGGTAAAGTTGAAATTGGAGTTATCATTCAGACCCTTATCGTACCGTCATTCCTACGATAACAAAACCCCTGTCAGGTAACTTAGTTTTTTGTTTGCCGGTCATGTTAATGTTGGTTCTATTTGTATTTCAAGTTGTTAGTTGCAATCCCTTATCCTTGTGTTAGTGTTATATTTTATTAGCAAAAAAATATTAATATTAATATTTTATAAGAAATTAAATATTAATGGTTAATTAATTAATATAGTTGAAATTGTGCATTATTATATTCAGTTAATTACATTAGTAAGTGATTTAATCTAATCTATTGTTTAGAAAATAATTTATTAAAAGTGAAATTAAATATTAATTATGGATTTTTACGATGTTAATGGAAAATTAATTTTAAAAGGGTAATTAATAGTTAATTGTTTTCAAATTTAAAAATTTGCATGTGTGGGAGTTACAAAAAAATAATAAATAAATAATTAATGAATTTAATGTAGGGAATCTTGTATGCTTTTTGGGGGGAAATATTTTCGGAAGAAATGCTTTTTGCTTCTCGTGAAGTTTACGGTACAGAGGAATTTCTGATTATGGCTTTTGAATGTAAGGAAGTTAATTAGCAGGACAACTTCCTACACTAACCTTTAGAGGAGGGTAAAGAAAAATAATTTATAGATCATCACAACAGTTACAAAACCTTAACTAAAATACTCATAAATAAAATTCATACCACAACACAATGATTTACGAGGGGAAAACCATTTCGGGAGAAAAACCTCACATTCCAAAAGCCACCCAATATATTATTCAGTAATAAAAAATAGATTAAACAATATACTTGTAGAGAAAGATATATGTAGGAGTACCACTAATCAGATATTTAGAGGTAACTCAATAGCCATAAGAATCTTACACACAACCTCTATCTCACGTACCTCATATATAGGAGATACAATACAAGATACCATCAAATGATATTACAAAACCATGGGCTGAAACCACCTAATAAAGTATAGCCAACCTTATCTCCAATCTACATGCCTTATGACTGTTAAGATTCCCAAAGATACTGAGAGCGGGGGGGGATGAATCAGTATCTTGTTGGTTTACATATTTTCTAATCTTATTAAACAAATTGCTTTCCAAAACAGTGTACCAGTAAACAAGAATTAATGCAGTAAACAAGAACAATAACCACAACATAGAAAGCACACCATAACACAATATTTTTAATGAGGAAACCTGGTGTGGGAAAAACCTTGGTGGGATTTGTGACCCACAATATTCACTCACTGGCCAATAAATGAATATTACTTACAATAAGGGCCTACACATGCAAGAAGGCTAGCTACCTAAAGCTCACTGCTTAATTGTAAAAGGGAAGTCTCATTGACTTATGAAAATGGATTATGCAAATCCAATATCATGTACTGCTTCGGTTGAGAATCTGCTATGCCAGGTTCAATACCTGTTTAAGCTCACAAAATAACCATAAACCTTACTCCAAAATCTGCCTTAATATTCACATATTACTTCTGCAATAATCTGACCATGCCCACACCTACTAAATGATCTACAAGATCTCATACTTATATATGAGTCCTATTGCAATTTGCCTTGTCAGCTTACAAAAAGATATTCCAATTAAATACGAAATGTAATAAACAAAATCCTATCAGCTAGGGTGTCGGTAATCATCTTTGCCATTGCCAGTAAACTATCTGCTGGTGTCAGTGCCTCCCGGTGCCATAGGATTGCAAGGTTGCCATCAATGAAAATACCTTCAATCACCTACAATTTCTCATTGGAGTTTGTATTTGCCAACAATCTCCCCCTTTGGCATTGATGCCAACACTCATGAGAAAAAGTCAAAATTGTATCCAAAATGTGTTGTCCAAAAGTCTTGGCAAAACTGTCTTACCAAAACTGTGTGCTCCCCCTGAGCAGATGATCTCTTTTGTTATCTTTTTTTCTCATAACCACTACTCCCCCTTTGACATCAATGACAAAGGTTGTCAAAAATTTCAACTGAGTGTAGTTCTCAGCTAGGTCCTTGTAACCGGTGGGTTACAATCTGATATAGATCTGCTAGTGCAAAATTTTAGTTGTTAGTGAACCTTTCACTATCCTTCAATGTTGCTTCTATCCTTTGGATGGTACCGGTGAGTATGTGCATTTTCTCTTTCGATGTCTTAAGTCCTGGAACAAGTGCCTCAGAAATCTCTTTTCTCAAAGAGATGAGGATGTCTAGTTTCGGACCTAATCTACATTTGAGTTCCTTAGCCTTAAACTTTAATCTCTCCTTATCTTTTTCAAATTTTTCAATTTTCTCTTCAAAGCCTACAATTTCCTGCTCTATTACCGATATGGGTTCTGATGAACCTATGAGATTATCAACAATATCATTTATTTCCTTTTGTGCTCTGCTGATCTCTTTATCTATGTCCTCTGTTAAAATGTTTGTCTTGCATGAATCCCTATACAACTTCTTAAAGTCTATTATTGTTTTTCCTAGTTTTGGTAATAATGTATCAATGTTTTCCTTGCATCTCTTTATTGACTCTTCAAAGAATTTTACTTTCTCTTTATTCATTTTCTCACTGAAAGTCTCCTCATTAATTTGATCAACTGTTAGAAGATTTTTGGTTATGTATTTAGACAATGTGTCTAATTGGCTCAAAGAATCTTTATTTTCCACATTGCACTTGGGTGCAATCAATTTCAAAATTGGGATGGTGTCATCAATTGCCTTATATGTCTGTGCATTATACTCTATGATTTTCTTGATGGAATCCAATAATACCTCTATTACATTTGTCGGTCTGAATTTTGTTAAGGAGGAACCAAATGACACTCCAATTGCCTAAACAATCTGCAATCCACTAGTGTGAGTAACCTCTTTTCTTATGTTGACCTCAGGTAGGTCATTTTGAGTCTGCATCTCAACTAGAAAAGGTTTGGGTTTCTCAGCTGTTGTCAGTGGCATTGTCTCTGTTTGAACCTTTTTCTCTTCATGTTTCTCAGAATATACCTCAGTTGGTTTCTCTGTGCTTTCCATTGCTGGTTTCTCTAATTGTGTCTCAGTATTATCTACCGGTTTCTCTGTATGTACCTCTAAACTATTACTACCGATATCTGAATAGATTTTATTGTATTATCAGTAGCCAGTTGCTCTAACTTAGTAGGTTTTTTAGTGTGTACATTAGTGGTATCTATCTTTCCAGTATCCAAGGGATCAGTGGATTGTTCAGTATGTGTTTCAATTCCAATCTCAACTTTGGCAACTATATCCTCAACATGTGTCTCTACAACAATATCCTCAGCTGGTGGCTCAGTTGCCACATCTTTCTTCTCAGTGGTTTCCTTATCAACCACAATGTTTACTTCTTGTGTATCAGTGTTCATAATGAATAATACCTCTGAATTAGGATTGGTGTCTTCATGTGTTATCTCCATACTCTCAACATTATCTATTACCAGTGGTGTATCAATAGTTTCAATTTGCGGAGTATCAGAAGAAGGTGGGGGCAAGTTATTTGTTACTTTTATGCTCGAAGGACCACCTACCTTTCCTTTACCTTTATCCTTTTCCTTTTGATATACTCTGAAAGTCTTTGGTCTTTTAAGCTCTTCTTTCTTTTCCTTTTCCACAAAGAAAATATCCCATTTGTCTGTTGTTTCTTCAATGATCTCATTCACTCTACCAGCCATTAAAGCTACATGTTGGTGACTAGTGGAAAACACAATCCTGTTTGCCTCACTTATCAGTTCATCAATTTCTTCTGTTGATTTTATTGGGTGAATTGCAAGTAATTTTTCTACCTTAATCTTCTTATCCAATTCCACAATTGCTAACTTTTTTGCATCTAATCTCCTGTACAAGTCACTTGGTAAGTCATCTGCAACTTCTATCAAGAATTTCTTGTAAATGTCTAAGTGTAAAATAACATTGTTTTCTATACTTTCCTTTTCCTCATTAGTGAAAGTGTTATACAACTTGCTAACATTTGACAAGTTTCCATCTTCAGTAATTTTATTTAGAAGATTTTCAAGTGGAGGAATAACTTGTTTTTCCTTCTTCTTCCTGGGTGTTATTTTCTTTGCCAGAGGCCTTACTGCCTATTGTTTCTTTCTTGTTCTCTTGGGTGTAGGAGTGGGTACTAGTGAAGGTTTCATTTTTGTTTCTACTCACTGAAACCCTGTCAGTATTTCACTATCAGAGGAGGTACCGACTGATGAAAGATGTGTTTTTGGTTGTAACCCTTCCAAGTCACTCTCCTTGATACCAGTCATATTCAACAAATCTTCCTTGATTACTTTTTCTTGTCTAGTTGCTTTTCTAATTGTTTGTTATGTTTTCTTTATTAGTTTTAGTGATTGAACTTTGCTTTCAATAGTTTCTGCATTTCCAAATACTTCTTTTGTTGGTTCTTTAGGGGCTTCAAGGAGGGTTTTAGCATATGTTTCTATTATGTTCTCATCTGCCTCATAACCCATTTCAGTTACCCAAATTGTTCTTGGAACCACTGCCTCCATCCAAATTTCATCCTTCTTTATAACAAAGCATATGTCTTTCTGGTATTTGTCAACTATGGATTGAGTTAGTCTTTCCCTAATCTTCATTATAGCCTTTAGTGCCTGAAAGTGTTCAATTATGTTCTTCTCCCTATCATCTCCCATGTTGTTAAAGATATCCAAAAGTTGTTTTCCTACCGGTATGTCAAAACCAAATTATTTTCTACCTATATCGGGTACTTCCTTAGTGATGTATAGCAATAGACATACAAGTAAGTTACCAAATCTAAATGTGCCTTTCTTATCACCCTTAATTTTCTTTAGATTGTCAATTAGTTCATCCTTCAGCCATTCACATATGTCAATTTTTGCATTACTATTTACCATGTCATAAGCACTTTTGATACATAAACTAGAAACAGAGTTTAGTTTGTTGGCATGTGTAGTCTTGTATCCTAGAATCATGCTAATGAATCTTACATTGATATCCTTCACATCATTGACTCTCAAGGATATGTTGTCATATGTTGTGCCAGTTCGGGTCATCACAATGTCGTTAGAGACCTTCTTTCCTTTTTCTGGTCAGCTACCAATGGAAGGTAAGCCAGTCAATGCCCTAACTGCTTCTTTTGTTATCTTATGGATGGAATATAGCCAAAATAACTCCCCGTGAACTCTGCTAAGTACAATCCTTATAACTTCTTTGGGAAAACCGGGAATGCTAAGTATCTCCACAAAACCTAGGGTTTCAATTATCTTGTGTTCTGGTTTCACATTACCATTCTCATCACAGATTACAGTCCTTTACATGTTCATGATCTCATTAGCATCAAGTTCCTCAATATGACAATGTATGTAAATTCTAGGGTCTTCAGCATAAGCAACTCCTTTGGGTATTTTAGAAAATGCTCCTAGGGTATCATCCTTCTTCGCTATTTTGGGAATGATTTTAAATACGGGCCTAGGGAGTTTAACCACTTCAATTACAATAGGGTTTGCAATGAATTCAGGTGTAGAGGAGGAAGCCATTGTATAAATACCTTAATCTGCCTTTAGGTTTGAATGCTTGAATGATTTGCTTCACTTTGTTGTGGATGCCTTCACTTGGGTTTTCTGTGCTCTAAGGAAATTTGAATGCTCGGTGAGTGAGAAAGAGTGAAAAAAACTTGCTTTATAATGTCATTTCCTTCAACTATCACAATAAATGCCTATCGGTTAAGTGAAAACTTAATTCATCTGCCGATAAAGAAGCATTTCATCTTCTTACCATCAACTGAGGGTAAACTAGCATGTTTTCAACTTGTTGCTATACCCCCAAGGGATTTCTTTTCAGTTAGATGAAGAATCTCCTGCCGGTGGAGTGATACTTTGTTCTACCAGTGAAGGAATAACTTCATTAACATTCTTTCTTTACCTCATCAACCTTCTCTTTACCTTTCAAACTGGGTCCTTTGTTATTTTCCGGTGATGCCTTACTTCTAAAAATTTTGCAACCATAACAAGTCACATTGTTTTTCTAAATAGCTTTTCCATATCCTATGTCGGTATGTGTTGTGCATTGATTAGATAAGTATCCAAATCTTCCACAAACATAGCATCTTACATTCATTCTGCAATTTTATGAATTGTGACCAATTTTGTTGTATTTAGAACATTGACTAGTGGGTGCATTAGTGTTCTGATAGTTTCTATATCTACACTGATTTGCTCTATGACCATACTTGTTACAATTAAAGCATTTCCCATTAAATTTGTAGGCATTAGGTTTTCTTACTGATTTACTGTGATCATGATTATTTGCAGTACCGGAGCTTTCACCAACTTCAAAGCCAAGACCATTAGTATCTCCATTAGGTTTCTAATTTTTCAGCATGTCATCAAGTTCTTCTAAACTTTTCTTGAATTTCTCCTTATGTTAATTTGCAGTAGCCAACTCATTTTCCAAGAAATCTTTGTGTCTCATGAGCTTAGTTTTATCATGTTCCAGGTGAATCATATCTGTCTTCAACATATCATTTTCATGACTAAGTCTTAGATTTTCATTTCCAGAATCATTGATTGTCCTAGTCAAGTCATCTTCATTCTTCTTTCTGTCTTCAATGTCTTTACAAAATCTCATAGTCATATATTGCATCTCATTCCTCAAGGTCATGTTTTCTTACTTCATCTTGCTTACAAGATCATTAAGAGTTTCTTTTTCATCATCATCACTTTGTATCTTCTCATGAAGTTCTCTTCTTTTGTTCCTAGCAATAGTGAGATTTTCTTGAAGTCTTTGAATGATTTCTTGTGCAGTCTTCAGAACATCTTCAAGTTTGATATTTTTCAACTTTTCTGCATCATAATCTAAAAGAGTTGTTTCCAATTTCTTTCTCAAGTTTTCCATATGTACCAGTGTTAAAATCTTCCTCAAGCTGTTAGGCTTTTGAAAAAATAGGACCAGGCTTTGATACCAATTGTTAGGATTCCCCAAGATACTGAGAGAGGGGGGTGGGGGTGAATCAGTATCTTGTCGGTTTACATATTTTCTAATCTTATTAAACAAATTGCTTTCCAAAACAGTGTACCGGTAAACAAGAATTAATGCAGTAAATAAGAACAATAACCACAACATAGAAATCACACCATAACACAATATTTTTAATGAGGAAACTCAATGTGGGTAAAACCTCGGTGGGATTTGTGACCCACAATATTCACTCACTGGCCAATAAATGAATATTACTTACAATAGGGGCCTGCACATGCAGGAAGGCCAACTGCCTAAAGCTCATTGCTTAATTACAAAAGGGAAGTTTCACTTACTTACAAAAATGGATTATGCAAATCCAATATCATGTACTTCTTCGGTTCAACATCTTCTATGCCAAGTTCAGTACTAGTTTAAGCTCACAAAATAACCATAAACCTTACTCCAAAATCTACCTTAATATTCACATATTACTTTTGCAATAATTTGACCATGTCCACACCTACTAAATGATCTACAAGATCTCACACTTATATATGAGCCCTATTACAATTTTCCTTGTTGGCTTACAAAAAGATATTACAATTAAATGCAAAATGTAATAAAAAAAATCATGTCAGTTGGGGTGTCAATAATCATCTTTGCCACTGCCGGTAAACTATTTGTTGGTGTCGATGCCATAGGATTGCAAGGTTACCATCAATGACAATACCTTCAATCACCTACAATTTCTCATTGGAGTGTGCATTTGCCAACAATGACATGTTAAAACACACATCAACACATGCCCCCTCCCTTTTACAGCTCATTTATGTGTCCGATATAAATTATATTTCCTATTTCTAGAGTACAAACTTCTAGAGGCCATAACTTGCAAACCGTGTGTCCGATTGATGAATTATTTGAAGTGTCAGAAAGCTCACAAAGTTATTTATCACCTCATAAAATTCTATGCTATTTATGCCCACTTCTCAAGGAAATTTGGGGCCTATAAATTCCTTAAAATTTATTTTAAACCTTTCATTGGACCCCTCCAAAATGGAAACTTTAATATCTTCAAAGCTAGTTGTGATGTTGTGACGAAACTTTATTGGAATGCTTATATAGCCAACCAAAAGCTTTGGGGAGAATTTCACACCATTTTGTGCTCAAATGAGAAATTACTATAAATAGTAAACTCATGTAAATGCAAGGTTGAGACACCATTTTCCCAACAAATCTCCCACTTGTCGAACACCTTGCAAGAGAAAAGGGAGTATCAACACAATGAATCAATTGCTAGGGGCTATAAGGCCCATAGACTCTAAACATCATCTGAACTTCTCTATGCTCACAACCTTAGTTAAAGAATCTGCAACATTCATCAAAGTTTCTACCTTAACTAGCTTTACCCTGCCATCTTCAACCATATCTCTGACAAAATGATACTGAACATCAATGTTCTTGGTTCAGGCATGAAATGTCAAGTTCTTAGCTAGGAAGATCACACTCTAACTATCACAACAAACTGGCATGGCTCCTTGTTTTATTCCAATGTTTGAACACAACCTCTTAAGCCAAATGGTTTCTTTACAAACATGAGTAGCTACCGTATACTCTGCTTCAGTAGTGGACAAAGAAACCACATCCTGTCGCTTACTCATCCAGCTAAATGTACCACCAAATAAAGTAAACACATAAGCATTGGTGGATCTTCTACTATCAATATCACCTACCTAGTCTGAATCCACATAACCATGAATATCAAGGGAAATCACGTCCCCAACTAAATTACCATGATAACACAAAGAATAATCTGAGGTACCCTTCAAATATCTGAAGACTCTTTTGAATGCATCCCAATGAACTCTACCAGGATTAGACATATATCTGGAAAGAACTCCCACTGCTTGGGCAATGTCTAGTCTAGTACCTACCATAGCATACATCAAACTTTCAACTACACTCTAGTAAGGCACTCTGCTCATGTCCACCATCTCTAAAGGGGATGTAGGATAATCTACAACAGATAATTTTGTTCCAATTGTAAAAGGAATACACAATGGTCTACATCCCTGCATGTTGAACCTCTGTAATACTAAATTCACATACTTACATGGGCCTAGCCATAGCTTCCTGTTCTCTCGATCTCTTCTAATTTTCATCCCAAGAATGTGTTTATCTACACCAAGTTCTTTCATTTCAAATTTAGCAGCGAGCTGAGACTTTAGTTCTGAAATCATACCTTTCCCTTTACCAATGAATAACATATCATCAACATACAATGCAATGTATAGAAAATGATAAACATTAGATTTATAATAAACATAGTGATCTGATTTAGAACGCTCAAATCCGAAACTCAACATATGTGTATCAAATTTCTGGTACCACATCCTTGGACTCTGTTTGAGACCATACAGGGATTTATTTAATTTATAGAACAAATTACTTCTACCTTTTACCACATAGTGCTCTGGCTATGTCATATAAATATCCTCCTCCAAATCACCATGAAGGAAAACAATTTTCACATCCATTTGCTCAACCTCTGAATCATAAGAAACAACAATAGAAAGAAAAAAACTAATGGATGTCATTTTTGCAACAAGTTAAAATATCTCACCATAATCAACAACCTCAACCTAAGAGTAGCCTTTTGCAACCAACCTCTCTTTATAATTATCAATGCTTCCATCTAAACCAATCTTTTTCTTGAACACCCATTTACAACCAACATGTTTCTGTCCTTGAGCCAATGGTATAAGATCCCATGTGTCATTCTTTTTCAAAATTGTCATTTCTTCTTCCATAGCAATCTTCTAGAATTTTGCATCATTCATACCTAATGCCTCTTCTACAGATTTTGGTTCATCCACATTAGTATTCAAAGAAAACATACATCTCCAATCATTAGGTGAATACCTTTCAAGTGGTTGTCTATATCTTGTAGACCTTCAAACAAGCTGAGTTGGAGGCTCTTCCTCCTCTTCTGAAGATTTAGAGCTAGACGAGCTCTCCTCAACTTCCTGCCTATCTAGGGGTCTTGATTCAACTCTTTAAGGTGTAGAAGGGAGTTGAATCACATCTTCCTTTTTAGTCTATTCTAGCTGCAATGTAACAAAAGGAGACTTAATTTCTCTAAAAAAAAAACTTCTACTACGAATTACCTTTTCTGCAACAAGGTCCCAAAGCTTGTATCCTTTCACACCATAACTATACTTGATGAAGATACATTTCACAACCTTGTTATCTAACTTTTTCCACTTCTCCTCTGGCATGTGTGCATATGCCTCACAACCATAAACTCTAGGATGTCTCAATGAAGTCTTGTGACCTGACCATGCTTCCATAGGTGTCTAATCAACAAGGGCTGATGTAGGAGACCTATTAATCAGATAGCAAGTAGTGGCAACAACTTCAGTCCAAAATTTTTGTTCTATACCATCAACACTTAGCATACTCCTAGCCTTCTCCATGAGTGTCTTGTTCATTATTTCTACAACTCCATTATGTTGTGGAGAATATGGAGTTTTCTTCTATCTGTTAATGTCACAGTCTTTACAGAATCTATCAAAATCATTAGATAAAAATTCACCACCATTATCAGTCCTCAAACATTTTATTTTATTTCTAGTCTGCAACTCAACCATTAATTTAAATTCTTTAAACTAACTGAAAACTTCAGATTTATTTTTTAGAAAATATACCCATGTCCTTCTACTAAAATCATCAATAAATGAAACATAATATGTGGATTTTCCAATCGAAGGAACATCTACAAGACCAAACACATAATAATGAATAAGATCCAAAACACCACAAGATTTATGAGAACTCAAGTAAAACTGAATGCAGTTTTGTTTTTCATAAATGCAATGCTCACAGAAATCAAAGTCAACATTAGAATAATTCAAACCTTCAACAAGGTTTTTATTTTTCAAGGTCCTTAGACCCTTTTCTCTAATGTGGCCAATCCTTTGCTGCCACAACATAGTCTTCTCTGCGAGTAACTTTTCTTCAAAAGAAAGAGCGCCCTTAGGTATCCAAAAGTTATTTCCATCTGCTAAAAGTGAAACCCTCAAATCATCTGATGAAGTATCCACAGATTGACTTTTTACAAAAGTGTTATTACACTCAACAATGTATGTATCTATCTAATACAAAGTGTCGAACCTAACACCTCTAGCAATTACTATAGCACCCTTAATCATCTTACATCCTACTCCAAAAAAGACTACCTGCACACTTGCATCTATCAATTTTCTCATAGATAACAAATTTCATTTTAATCCAAGGATACGTAGGACACCATTAATTCTTTTTATTCTACCAAGAGAAAACGTAATCCTAAATTTACCTCGACCAACAATGTCTAAATTGAATCATCACCCAAGTACACCTTACCTCCATTAAATTATTCATATTTAGAAAACTAATATCTATTGGAAGTCATATGAAAACATGCACTTGAGTCAATTACCCAGGCATCATTACCTACATGAGTCACCAAATCTGCAATAAATGCATCACCATCTTCCTTCTTGGACTCTAAATCAAAATCAAACTTCTTCTTTTTCTTTTTCTTCTTCTTTTCTTCTTTGTAGTCTTTACGGATGGGACTTGGTTTACTGTAATTCTAGCAAATGACTTTGGACTTTCTAGGAGATTTTGATCTCCCGCTCGATGGACTTATCGTGCTTCTTATTCTTCTTGCTTTTCTCCTTAGGTCTTCCATGAACAGTTAGGGCTTCCTTTGAACTAAGGGATACCTTCCTTTACATCTCTTCACCAAGTAGGGCATCCACCACATCTTCAGACTTCAAAACAACAGAAGTACTACCGATAGCCATAACAAGAGAATCCCACAAATTAGGCAAAGAACAAAGCAAGATCTGGCATTTCTCTTTTTTGTTCATCTTAACACCGACATATACTACTTGAGCCACCAACATATTGAATGCTTCTAGGTGGTCTGTAATTCATCCACCCTCTTCCATCTTCCAGGAATACAATTTCTTCCTTAAGAAAATTTGATTTAATAAAGATTTCGCTTGATACATTTCACTAAGCTTAGTCCATAACATCTTTGCAGAGTTTTCATCATGGACATTGATTAGAATAGAGTTTTCCAGGCACAATCTTATTAGACCCTTGGCTTTTCGATCCATAACATCATACTGAGCTACCACAGTGGGATTTGAGGGCCTTTGGAGATTTGCATCAACAACATCCCACAAATCTCAATCTATTAGTAGATCTTCCATCTTCAACTTCCACATCTCAAAATTCATTCCATTAAATTTATCCACCTCTATTTTCCCTGACAAACTTGCCATCTGAAAATTCACAACAAGATCAAAAAGTGTCTTCTTCACAAACTCCCACTCAAATCTAGATTAGTTCAAAAAATCCAACAACCCACAATTGAAACCAAAGGTGGTCAAGCTCTGATACCACTTGTAAGGAAGTTAAGTAGCAAGACAACTTCCTACACTAACCTTGAGAGGAGGGTAATGCAAAAACTTTTACACACCGTCACAACAGTTACAAAAACTTAATAGAAATACTCATAAATAACATTCATACCACAACATAGTGATTTAAGTGGGGAAAACCCTTTCGGGAGAAAAAACCCCACACTCCAAAATTCATCCAATATATTATTCAGAAATAAGAAATAGATTACAATATACTTGCAGAACATGATATTCATAGGAGTACCACTAATCAGAGATTTAGAGTTAACTTAATAGCCAAAAGACTCTTACACGCAACCTCTATCTCACACACCTCATATATAGGAGATACAATACAAGAAACCATCAAACAGTATTACAAAACCATGGGCTGGAACCACCCAATAAAGTATAGCCAACCTTATCTCCAATCTAGATGCCCTATGACATGTTAAAATATACATCAACACGTGCCCCTCCCTTTTACAATGCATTTATGTGTCCAATACAAATTTTATTTCCTATTTAAGGAGTACAAACTTCTAGAGTCCATAACGTGCAAACCGTGTGTCCGATTGACGATCTGTTTGAAGTGCTGGAAAGATCACAAAGTCCTCTATCACCTAGTAAACCGCTACACCATTTACACCTACTTTTTAGGGCATTTTGGGGGTCTATAAAGTCATCAAAATTAAGTTTAAACCTTTCATTGCACCCCTCAAAAATAGAAACTTTAATATCTTCAATGCTAGTTGTGATCTTGTGATGAAACTTTACCGAAATGCTTATCTAGCCAACCAGAATCTTTGGGGAGAATTTCACACCATTTCATGTTGAAATGAAAACTTACTATAAATAGTAACCTCATGTAAATGCAAGGTTGAGACACCATTTTGCCAACATTGAAATGGATTTGGGGAAAATTGGTTTGAAAAGGAGAAATTGGAAAATCAATGGGGTTCTCTTCTGGATTTTTGCTAGGGAATTAATGGAAGGGTTTGAATTATTTTGTCAAAGTTTATGGATTTGTGTTCCTCGCTCATTGTTTTCAGCAATCATGGATCTTCTTCAGGATTTTTTCTTCTGCTTCTGAGCTTGAATTCTAGTTTTCGTTAAGACGTAGGGTTCCAGATTAATTCTCTTGCATGTGGAAATTTCTTTTAGTTTTGAATGAAAATTATTCCATTGTTATTCTAAAAGAGAAAATTTAATGGATTGTCTGTTAAATGGAGATTATTGTATTATTGAAAATTATTAGTGAACTTTGTGATTATGAAGATTATGGGTTTATGCATTTGAAGGTTTTTAAGATCCTTCATGTACAATCTTTCTATGAAATCAAGTCAGCTTGTGTTAATATATATATATATATATATATATATATATATATATATATATATATATATATATATATATATATATATATATATTTCAATGTAAATATTGATTCTTGTTTAGTCTTTGTTCTGCGTATTAGATTTTAATTTTGTTCTCTGTTTATTTTGGTGGGTGTCGTGGTAAGCCACGGAGGTGGGGAACCACCCACAACGGTTGGAAACTGTCCACTATGGGCTACCCATGGCAGTGGGAAACCCCACCCACCGTGGGCTTACCTACGGTGGTGGGAAGCCTGCCCATCATGGGCTTAGCCATGGTGGTGGGATTTCCACCACCACCGTGGGGGGTCTACGGTGGAATCACCCCACCTAAAGGTAATATGTGTTTTGTCTACAATTAAATTAATAGAAAACAAATTGTTTTATTATATAAAAAAAGTTGTAGATATTAATATTTCTTTGGGATCGATTATATATATATATATATGTTTTTAGTTCATTTCATTATTTTATTAATGTAAATACATTTATAATTGGTTATTGATGTTGGTCATATATATCTATATTCATAATTTGGAAAAAGTAGATTGTTTGATAAGATATTAAAATGGATAAAAATAGTTATATTTTGCATAAATTTAGCTTGGTTTTGATAAAGATAGTTGTTAAGGATAAAGTTAAATGTATTTGGATTAATGTTAATAGACTTGGCAAAATATATATGCATTTTATTAAATATAGATATATTTTTGAGGAAAATAAATGTACTTAGATTTATACGTATGTTAATTCATATAATTATTTAAACATGAGGTTAAGTTCTATTTAGGATTATTTATATGTAAACTTTATCATTTAAACTCTAGATTCTTTTTTTTAATTTGTTGTTGACAAAAATCATGATAGCCAATTGGAAATTATTTATTACATTATCTTGAATGATTGAATAATGAAATGTTAATTTTATTGTGCAAATTAATAGGAAATAAATGAGTTATTATGGTGTAAAATTTTGGGTTATTAAAATTAATGTTATTTTGAATTAATTATTGAATAGATGGTGTTATGGTCTCTTTGGCATTTTATTTGGATTCTCTTATGTTTGGCATTATGAGACCTTGTATTTTTTATGGGTTTTGTCTATCATAGTTGGATACTTGGTTATGTTTCTTTAATGTAATTTGGTTCCAGAGGCTAAGGACTATGCTTGATTTCCTAATTGTGTACATGGTTTCCTTTCATCTTTTAATGTAATGAGATTGGTGTTCTTGATGAATTATATGCTTGTCAAGCATCCATTGTCACATTGAACATCCTTGTGTGTAAACATGTTCTAGCAAGCCAGTCAACCTTGCTATGGTAAAGGGGTCTAGACTATTGGTGTTTTGGGTTTCATAGACCTTGTGATGTATCTTGGATTTCTAAGTGCAAGTCAAGCGAGAGTGGATTTGATTGGGCCTCGAGACCCAAAGTGGTCACCAGGGTAACTCAATGAGAGTTTTGTAATCAAGTGAAAATTTAAAATAATGAACTGGGGAGGGTAGATAGTTCACATTAGTAAAGATTAAATTGTTGCCTCTCTTATTCTTGGGTGCTTGTTTTAGACTAAGGTAAGTAGATAAGGAATAGAATGGAATCCACCAATCTTGTCCCTTCGAAAGGTTGATTTGGTCCAGTAGTGTTTGTATGTGGGTCGAGAGTTGGGAGAGGTCACCAGGTTAATCCAAGAAGGGGGTCGGGACCTAGTGAATACTCACCAGGGTAACTCATGACAACCTAGTGATGACACTCTTCTCTATTGCATACCTAATGGTCTCTCTTGGATTTCACCTTTTGTGGTTTTCTTGGGCCTCTAGAAATTGGTTGTCTTTACTTTTGAGTTTGTGTAATTATAGCCTTGTGAGTCTCTTATGATAGTAGTATTCTGAGCCTCGTGTGAGTTATTTTATTGTTGTTTATTTTGTTTAAGTCCTTTGGGCTTCATAGTGTTGTCCATTTGGTGTAATTGATTATGTGTTGCATTCATGTTTTGTCATTGATGCCAATACTAGTTGTTTGGATGCTTTATCGACAACCTTTTGGTCCCATTAGGTTGAGTAGTTTCTGGTTGGTTTGGATTTGACATGATCCAATAGGCTCCGATATAGTTTGGTTATGGAATTGTCTTGTTCATGATACTCATGTTCATATTCAGTAAGTTGGTTTTATTTTGGCGATCAGATGCTACTCTGTTTGCTTAGGAAGCTTGGCTTGCAGTTCCGGCGAGGGTACCACTGGAAAATATTTTATTGAAGATCTTTGATGATATGCACAAGTGGTGTTGGTGCAGCTTCTGGTGGAGTTTTAGTATGTTAATGATGATTTTGTTTGAGACTTGATGGATGGAGATCATTTCTTTAGCGTATGGACCTATATTGGGTCCCAGTTGATCTAGGTTATGGATCAACAATGTAACGTGTGGATTGGACCTCTTGATGTGTTTTTGGGATGTCTTATGTGTTGGATATTATTTGCTTGGTCTAAGGCCGACATGTTTTCTAGTTATATAGTTGGTTTATTGTTTGGTGGCCAACCTGATTGTTTATGGTTGAGGGTTTGTATATATATAGATATAAGATCTCATTGTAGATCAGATATAGGAATGAGATATGAATATGTAATGTGCGAATAATGTAATATCATTCAGGCAGAAGATTTGGTCGATCATTGAAGATCGAATTGGATTTATGTAAGAGGATTTAATCCTCCATTATTGAGCTTAACCGGAACTATACTCAAGCATAGGAGATGCTATCTTTGCTGTTCAACACTTCTCTGGATTGTAGTCTGGATTTCTATGTAGTTAGTGAGGATCCTTTTGTGATGAGCAATGCGCTCTAGGTTGTTGGCCTTCCTGCAAGTGCATGCCCCTCAATTGTAATTCACATACTTACTGCGGAATTATTATCTGACTGTGGGTAGGCTTCCCACTGTGGTTTTTCCCTTTATTGAGTTTTCCACATATAAATCTTGGTGTCATGTGGATGGTATTTATTCTATGATTACTATTTATGCTTAATTGGTTTAACTTATATTCTGTTATTTGGTTTAAGCATTCTAATATTAATATTCTGGGTTCTGGTATTAAAGTTCTAATTGCTTAAGGTTCCAGTAATTTGTGACAACTGATTCACCCCCCTCTCTCCTCTCATTTGTCTTCTGATTATTTGAACTGTCTACCAATTGGTATTAGAGATTTGATCCTTTCTGTAGAAAGCTTAACCGCTTGAAGAAGATCCTATGGCAACTAACAGTTCAATTTCATCCAGTTCACCTGGAGCTATCTTTTGGAGAGATATTCCTAGGCTTGATGGAACAAATTACATAGTATGGAAGATTCAGACAGAGACTCATCTAAGATGTCTTTGCAAGGAGATTTGGGAGATCTCACAGAATGGTGTCAAACCTTATAATCTAGCATCTGGCAATCCTCATTTGAAAAAATTGGATAAGGAGCTTGAGAATGATTGTAGAGAAAGAGAAGCCCTCTTGTGTGCACTTTTTGATCAACAAATAATGAGATTAACTGACAAATCATCTGGAAAGGCTATATGGGATAAGTTGGAGACTTTCAATGAAGGTGACCCTACAATGAACATTGCTAAACTTGATGGTTACTAGGTGAGATATGAAAACCTAAAGATGGAAGAAGATGAAAGGATTATTGCATTCATGGAAAGGGTAAATGAGATTTTAATGGGAATTCAATGTTGTGGTGGAACTCTGAGTGAAGATGAAATTGTTTCTAAAGTTTTGAGAACCCTACCACTAGCTTACAAGATGAAGGCTACTTCTATTAATGAGTTGAGAAAAATGGGTAATACATCTATCAAAAAAGATACTTTGGTTGGGAAATTATCTTCTTTTGAGCTTGAAGAATTTGGACCTTCTGGAGCTATAAAGATTGAACCTGCTTTTCATGCATCTACATCAGCAACTGGTAAGCAAGATTGGAAAGCTTTATATGCAAAGGAATTGGATGATATGAAGAGAGAAGATGAAGATTTTGAGCAACTTGAAGCACTATTTGCTAGAAGAGTACCTAAAGGACCAGTAGGAAGTAAGTATGAAGGAAAAACACCTTTTAAATGTTTTGCATGCAATAAGATTGGTCATTTTGCATCTAGATGTCCTAGAAGGAATTAAAGATTTGAAGAAAGAGTTAGAAGATCTTTTAAGCCTAACTCTGGATATCAAAATAAGTATAAGTACAAGAAAAATAGAGACAAAACATGCTACATAGTGGATGAGGAAGGCATTACTGATTCTGATGATGAACTGGCAGAAGACTCTACTAGTGGTTCTAGCAATGGGAAGGAATGGGTGTTCCTGGCTATCAAGGAAGATGTTTTGGCATTGGAAGAGAATGTACCCGAAGAGAAGGCACTTGCTACTAAAATTGAAGACAAGGATGAATGGGTAATTGAAAATGGTTGTTCACATCATTCGACTAGAGATAAAGGGAGGTTTCTATCTTTACAAGAATTTGATAGCGGTCTGGTTAGATTTGGAGATGACAAAGCATGTATGATCAAAGGAAAAGGAACTATATCATTGGATGGTAAGAAAAATACTGATAATGTTTATTATGTTGAAGCTTTAAGGCATAATCTTTTGAGTGTAGGACAATTGGTGGATAAGCGATTTCAATTATAGTTCAAGGATGGAAAATGCAAAATCATTAACAGATTTGGTTTGGAGATTGCAACCGGTACACAGACAAAAGGTAATATATTTCATTTGAATTCTAGTGACAAGACATGTTTGATTACATAGATTGATGAGAGTTGGCTATGGCATAAGAGGTTGTGTCATGTGAATTGATTGCATTGTGAATATTAGTTCAACTAAGGCAGTTAGAGATATACCTAAGATTATGAAGCCCTATAATTCGGTATGTAAAGAATGTCAAATGGGTAAATAGGTCAGAACCTCTTTTAGTAGTATACAAGACAAATCTAATGATGCTCTTGATCTTATTCATACTGATTTGTGTGGCCCTGCTAGAGTTAAAAGTTTTCAAGGTGATAGATATTTCATGCTAATCATTGATGATTATTCTAGAGTGATGTGGGTTACTTTTCTAAGGGAAAAATCTAAGGTATTTGAAAAGTTTAAAATCTTTAAGGCTAAAGTGGAAACTAAGACATGATTGAAGATTAAATGTTTGAGGTCAAATCAGGGTGGAGAATTCACATCCAATGAGTTTAATAACTTTTGTGAGAAGCGTGGTATAAGAAGACAATTTTCTGCTTCCTAGACACCTCAGCAGAATGGAGTTGTGGAAAGGAAGAACATAACTATATTGGATTCTTCTAGAACAATGATGATGTAAGCTAGTCTATCTCATATCTACTGGAGAGAAGCAGTAAGAACAATGGTTTATACATTCAACAAAGTACATATCAAAGGAGAAATCGGTAAGACAACTTATGAATTATGGTTTCGTAATACACCTATAGTTAAGTATTTTAGAATCTTTGGTAGTAAATGTTATATCATGAGAGATGATATCATTGGAAAATTTGATCCTAGATGTGATGAAGGCATATTTCTTGGTCATTCTAATGAAAGCAAAGCATATAGATGTTATAACAAGTGATTGCAAAGAATTATGGAGAGTGCTAATGTCAAGGTGGATGAGTTGAATAGAAGTCAAATCATAGTTTATGAGAAGGAACCAGTGGTGGAAATGATTATATCTAAACCAATAGAATCTTTACCAGAACAAAGTGTTGAACCGGTTACTCCAGTAGTATCAGAAAATTCTATAGTAATTCAAGAACCGAGAAGAGGAACAGAGAGTCAGAAGACTCCTAGGTATGTGAGATTAAATCATTCAGAAGATTAGAGCATTGGGGATAAGAACAATGGAGTAATGATAAGAAGAAGACTAACAACTAATGAGGTATGTTTAATTTATCAAATTGAATTTGTATTAGTTTTTGAGGCATGTAAAGATTAATATTAGTTGAAAGCTATGGAAGAATAATTTGATTAGATTGAATAAAATAACACATGGACTTTGGTTCCCTGGCCTAAAAATAAGAATGTTATTGGAAATAAATGGGTTTTTAGGAATAAATTGAATGAGGATGGTCGAGTTGTAAGGAATAATGCTAGATTGGTTTGTAAAGGATATTCTTGGAAGGAAGGAATTGATTATGGTGAGAATTTTGCACCTGTAGCTAAGATTGAAGATGTAAGATTATTTCTTGCCTATGCTTCTCATAAGAACTACAAGGTTTATCAAATAGATGTTAAGTGTGCATTTTTTAATGGGGATCTTGATGAGGAAATTTATATTGAGCAACCTAATGGTTTTACACTATCAGATGATACAAACATAGTTTGTAGGTTAAGAAAAGCTTTATATGGATTGAAACAAGCACCTAGAGCTTGGTATGAAAGGTTGGATAAATATATTTTGAAGCTTGGTTTTACTAAGGGTAATGTTGAAAGTAATTTATATTATAAAATGACTAATGATGATATACTAATTATTGAAGTATTTGTTGATGACATTATTTTTGGAGGTGAAGATAAGTTATGCATGGAATTTTCTAAGAATACGGAGAAAGAATTTGAAATGTCTATGATTGGGGGAATAAAAAATTTCTTAGGTTTGCAGATTACTCAAACTGATAAAGGTATTTTCATCTATCAAACTAAGTATGCTAGAGAATTGTTGAATAAATTTTGTATGGGAGATTCTAAACTGGTAAGTACTCCTATGGTTACAAGTGAGAAATTGACAAGAAAAGATGTTTTTGCACCAGTAAATCCTACAAGATACAAATCTATGATTGGAGGTCTTCTTTATTTGAATTAGACTAGGCTTGACATAGTGAATGATGTTTATATTATATCAAGATTTCAGAGTGCTCCTAGAGAAAATCATGAGAGTGCGGTGAAAAGGATTTTTAGATACTTGCAAGGTACATTAGAATATGGTTTATGGTACCCTAAGGATGATAAATTTACTTTATGTGCATATACAGATGTTGATTGGGTTGGAGATGTTGATGACTGGAAACATACTTCTGGTGGAGCTTTCTTTCTTGGAAAAAAGTTGGTTTCACGGATCAGCAAGAAACAATCATGTACTTCTTTATCTACTTTTGAAGCTGACTATGTTGCTGTTGCTACTAACTATATATAGGTTCTATGGATGAAGCAAATGTTGAAAGATATTAAAGTGCATTGTAATGCACCACTATGATAACTATGTTGCTATTGATATATCAAAGAATCCAGTATTTCATTCTAAGACAAAGCACATCTCTATCAAGTACAACTTTTTGAAGGAAAAGGTGGAAGCAAATGAAGCTAGACTAGTTTATGTAAACACTAAAGAGCAGATTGTAGATATTTTCACTAAACCTTTGCCTAAAGAACCATTTGAGTACTTCAGAGATAGATTGGGATTTTTTGCCCCTCTGGTAGACACTTGATTGATGCGGTTTGGCATCAATCTGGTATGCATTATTAGAGATATTTTTCATTCCGCCACTGATGTGGGGATGCTACTGCTCAAGGGGAGTATTCAACTTTTTGATTCAGTGGTTTATGCATTTTCTTTGATATTTTTGTTAGATTTCTGGTATTGATGTCAAAGAGGGAGAGATATTGATGTGAAAAAGAAAAACTTAAAGAGTTATATATATCAGGGGAGAGTTATATGTATAATTCAAAGCTTTACAGAGATATCATCCATGGGGGGATTTTGGTCTTTGTTTCCAAACTTCATGTTATTATTTACTAAGTTGTCATTAGTTTTATGTCCAAAGTCATCGTATATACTCTAGTTGGTTAATACTACCAAAATATTCAGTCGGTAAGCACTAAAGCAATCGGTTATAGAAGAAAGGAGTCACAAAGTTAAGTATACACCGAGTTGTCTACCGAGCAACAAAGAAGGTAAACCGAGTAATCTAAACTAAGTAGAAATGTGTTACCAGATTCAGTGAACCTGGACACATATGTGGAAACGTGTTACAAGAATCGATGAACAGGGAACCATTATCACATAGTGAATTGTACTTCAAGATTTTGTATGATTTTGAGGAAGTTTATCCAATGAAATAATTTCTATGTTTATTCATTTGATGAATCTTATTTGTAAGATCAAAGCATGAACAGATCACCATCCCAAAGATTTATTTATACAGAGTGATTTGAGAATCAAAGAGAGACATGTGTGACAAAAGAGTTAAAAGGAAAATCACAAGAGGACACATTGAGTTGTGACTGTTACGACTGACAGAGATATTCAGAGGTCACCGAGAAAGTCTTCAGAGAATAGTTTAAGGGATAGAGTAAACAGAAGGGTTTACCGAGTTGATTTATCAATTACCGAGGTATGCTATGAGCAAGGTAATTTCATATTGAGCACATAGAATCTGCTATAACATTTTAGATGTAAAGTTGCAAATATTTGTAAAGATTTTATTGAATCATTTGAGTTGTAATAGAAACCTTTAACAGGGTAAAAGACTCTAACAAAGTCTATAAATTGTAAAGCCTTTAACCATGTGCAACATTTTGTATAAGTGTTGTGAAATACTTTAGCAAGGTAGATCTAAAGATCTTAATACTCCTAACAGGGTAAGCTCTCAAAAATAGCTAAACATGTAGCTCTAACTGAGCAACCTTTATTATTGCAGTAGTGAAGTTGCGGGTACCATCCCGACCGCAATTTTTCTCTCTAACAAAGAGTTTTTGCATAACCAAAATATTTGTGTTATGGAGTGAAATGTGTATGAATGTTATTTCTATAATTATGTGTTAGCTTTATATTATGAGATCAGAAGTTTACAGTTTATGTTTATCAGTAAGATTGTTTGTGAAGAAAAGTTTTGAAGTACTGATTCACCCCTCCCCTCTCAGTACATTAGCTTTCATTGTTGGACCTAACAATTGGTATCAGAGCTTCAATCTTGGAAAAGGGTTTAACGGCCTAAAGAGAAAGATCTTATCAATGGAAGGCTACAAACAATCTTGGAGAATTGTGAATCTTCAAGAAGAATTGGATCATGCTAATCAAGTAATTGCAGATATGCAAAGACAAATGCAAAGATCACTAAAAGTAAGAAGAAGGTTGTCTGATGATTTACAGGACTCACAAGAGTTTGTAGAAAAAATTGAAACATCATCTGAGAACAGTATATCAAAAGAGACTGAAGAAATGATTGGAGAACTGAAAGAAAAGAACAAAGAACTGACTGAACAATTGAAGGCAATGAAAAGAGAACATGAACATTTCAGCACACAGATGACTAAAAATCTTGATGCATTAAGAACAGCTAAGGATAACATAAGAGACATGGAAAGGGAAAAACAACAGCTATTTAAGCATTGGTGTCTGAAAAGAATGATGAAATCACAAGAATGACTGGAATTCAACATAGTATTTCTGATCAATTGGGTTATGCACATCATGAAGAAAATCTAAAAGAAAATGAGAATCAAGCATTAAAACTTGAATTACCAAGATTGACCAATGAACTTGAAGTAGAGAAGAAATCAAAAGAAACACTAAAGAAAAGTTATGAAGCATCAAGGATGTTAGATGAGCAACTAAATATAAGAAGACCCAACAAAGATGCAGGACTCAGTTACAAAAGAAAAAACTCTACCGAGAAAGGGATCAACACCACCAAGAGAGGGGAATTATCAAAGCAAGCTAGAAACAAGGAGAACATCAAAGGAAAGAAGTCTATTTGCAACTACTATGGAAAACAAGGACATACTGCCAACATGTGCCAAATCAAAAAAGGTAAGCAACTGAATGTCACTAGGTCTGATGGTTATTGTTACAATTGCAATAAGTATGGTCACACATCTAAACAATGTAGGACAAATTCTGCTAGCAATTTTTTGAAGGCAAAATTCAAGGGGTTTTGCAAAACCTGCAATAGATATGGACACAATACCAAGAAGTGTTGGTTTAAGCAGAAAAATTATATGAGGTCTTCACACTGAGCAAATACTAGAAGCTACTGAACTCACACAGATCTTAACCGACAGTATACTGCAATACCATGGGATTACAATACAAGGATATGGTGTGAATGTTGTGGAAGATATGGACATATAAGTGCCAACTGCATGATAAGGTTTGGAATGAACCACTGAAGATCATGGAGAAATCCTGGTATGCAATGCTTTCATTGTCATAAAGTTGGACACTTGGCTAAATATTGTAGAAATCAACCCAGAGGAGATACTGAAGAGATAAAAATCAAACTACAGAAAATATGGAAAAAGAAGGAAATTGAGTCAAAAAATGAAGAAAGCCTCTTACCTACCAAGTTAGGTGCATCTACTTTGAATTAATCAGTAAAGGTATGAAGGGACTACATTCTCTCAAGGTTAGATCTTAACAGTTCCTATTTTATCATGTATTTAATTTGAAAATATGCACGGCTAAGATGCATCAGCATGTTTGAAATTTTGTCTAGTCTTTTGGAGTACAAGAGAAGTCGGTAAGTGCAGGAAACCTGTCTAGTCAGTAAAAGCGTAAAAGGAAGTTAATCGGTTTAGAGGAATCGAGTGCATTTAATGTTTTCTTACCTAACTACACAAAGCCCGATAAGGTAAAATGTGTACTTAAAGTTCTTCGCGAGGTCATTTTACACTTACCAGTTATCAAGAGCATAGCTAAGTGATTCAAAGGTGATCAAACAACTCTGAAGCAAATTTCAAGGTATTTATACAACAATCTCAAATGCATTTTTCAAGCCAGTTAACTAGTCAATATCAGTTGTGAGCATCTGCATTATATTTACTAAGTTGAAAGCATTTTCTAGTTAAGTTAAAACCCTAAGCTCTTTCATTAGTAGAAATCCAAGTTTAAAATGGCTCCTAAGTTGTAGAAACCTGTTGTAGTTGAGAATATTGAGAAGCCCTCACCGAGGTATTCCTTACCTCCCAAAGTTGTATTTGAACCCGATGAGAAAACTACATTTTCTCTTATTCCGGATAGGGTTCTATTGGTTGAAGATGTCAGATTCTACACTAAATGTCATGTTGAAGAGCTAGGTCATACCGAGATCAAGGACATGTATGATGAGTTATGCACCGATGGAATCCTAGATAGAAAATATGAGCATATCAAAGCCAAGGGATTGATCGAAGCCCTAACCTATCCTTGAGTTTTCAAACCCCAATGGGTTAAATTTGTTTTGAGTAGAGTTCATGATGACTTTATGTGGTTAGAAGAGAAACCGTTTAAAATCACCAAGCAGATCATTCACATAATAACCGGATACCCTATATATGACCATGCCCGAGCATAGAAAATGATTTCACAGAAGGAATTGATAACTTTAACCAGAGTTGAGTCTAATTACAGAGGTCTTAAATTGAATAATGTTACAGATGCAAAGCTAAAGTTTGCAATTAGAGTCATCGGTTATTGTTTCTTTCAATCGGCAAGAGAAAACAGTGTACCTTGTGTAGCTGTATATTTGGCCTACAAGATTGTGAAAAAGGGTATGAAGATTGATCTATGTGAAGTGTTGTTGAAAAACCTATTTGAAAATCTCAACACTATAAGGAAACCTAAGAAGAATAACTCAACAAACACTCTAAAGTTTGGGTCACTCTTAGTGTGCATGTTTTTCTATTTTCAAAAATTCTTCCCATCACTCGGTAACATAGTTTGGGAGTTACACCGACCAATCACCCATCAAATAAATGACTTTATCAATAAGTTAGGTGATAATTTCAATGAGATAATGGATGACTACTTCAGCAAATTTCAAGAAATGATGCATAACAGGTACAAAATCCCACCTTAGTTAGTGGAAAAATATAAGGATGATATATGTTTTGAAGTAGACACCGACTACTTTTATGTTAATGCAGTAGATCCCAGAACTCAATCTCTACCGTCCATGGGTTATGCAATGGATCTTGATATTTCTCAACAACAGATAGATGCCTTTTTGACACTTCCTAGGCATGCTACCGAGATCAGGTATGGTACCTATGAAGAGGTCAAAGAAAAAGTAAAAATGAGCATAGTAGTACCGAAGGCTACAAGAAAAGCCACTAAAATGATCAAAGTGCTAACTGAGAAATTTAGAGAAGGTTCTACCTCCAATCTTATCAAGAGTGATCAACTTACAATTGAGGAAGAATCTGAGGCTTAAGAAGCAGCAATTACTCTGAGCACCGAGTTGCCAAAGGGCAAAATATTGAAAAGGAAGAAACAAGATACACCTAAGGTATCACTGAATCCACCAATGAAATGACCTAACACTAGATCATCTGTAGTGTCACCCGGTAAGACGCAGAAAAAGTTTGAATTGCCTAAAGTTAAAAGGACTTATAGAAAGTTGACCAGGAGACTCATTTTGAATAAAGAGTCAAGTGACACAGAATCTGAAGACAAAAACAAATTTCAGATTATTAAAAGCACAAAGGAAGATGTACACAGTGTTGACAACTTTTGTGCCAAATTGAAACAATATGGAGGATTCGGGTCATTCAGGTATGTAAAATATGACTTCGGAATAGAGATGAGAAGAGGTAAATAGAAGAATCACTTGTATGCACACTTCTCAAATTTCGAGTAGTTCCATTGGAAGTAAGTAATTTTCCTCCAAATGCATTATACTCTCACATTGACAATAGATGGAAATATGCTATGGACTCAAAGAAGCAGATAAGAGAAAGAGTTTTAGTACATCTCTTTCCAGACATGTCGGTAGAAGATATTAGAAACCAATTGAAAAACTACAAGAAAAATTTTCAAGTGAAGCATAGAGCCTTGAAAATGATGAATGGACTTTATCTTGAAGTCGAAAAGGAAACAAAAGAAAAGTGGCAAGAAATCTTCAGAATTCAGACTGAAGAAACTCAAGGTGAAGTTGAAATAGGTGACATTACCGCACAAGATCCTGCTTCAACTATTCAACAAGATGAGGATGTCATGGAAATTGAGGCATAGGAACAAGAGATGATAGAAGGAAATGCCTATGCCAAACTGGTATCAAGTGAATCAATTTTGGAACAAGTCAAGTCCTATCCTCTGGTAACTCAGCAAGTTTCAACCAAGAGACCTCAGGACACTGATCAAGGCAAAGAGGGTCAACAGTCTACAAAAGGAGAATCTACTTCTCAGGCCATCGGGGAATAGACTTCTCAAGCACCTGCATGCACTGAAATTGTTGCCATTGAGACTCCAAGCAAGGAATCACCAAAGGACACATCAGAGGCTAAGGCAACCAACAAAAGTGTTTCCTCTACCGAGCAACATACCAAGGGTGAACAAGCCTCCACAAACATTGTACTTGTTCAACCGATGAAAGCCTCATCATCCAAAGAAAAGAAAGTGAAGAAGCATAGTTTCAAGGTAGATCTATCAAAGCCTATTATGTTTCCAAATGTTGACATTTCAAAACTGAAAGGGCAAGCACTTATTGAATTCGGAGAACTATGTAAAGCCAAAGAAGAACAAGAAAGACAAATGGCTATTCAGAAGAAGAACTGAGTACTTCAAAAGGTTAAAGCATTATTGATAGACATGCTAACTAAAGCTACCATGAATAAAGATGCTTCCATACAACTGGATGAACTACTCACTAAATTAGAAGCATCAGGAGTAGACGCATTAGAATACCTTAGAAAGTTGAAGGACAAAGAGCTAACTACCAAAATGATTGAAGAAGTGCAAAAAGCAATTGCCATAGGCAAAGTCAATCTTGTTAGACTCATTGCTGAGTTGTCCCCTCAGCTCAAACATATTCTTTATTTATTTCAAAAGCTCTGTACATTTTCATTATTTATTAAGGATATCAAGCATAAGACCAAAGTTATTGAACAAGAGATTATTAATATCTCCAATAAATTGACCACCAAGCCAAATTATGTTCAAAATTTCTATACCAAGCTGCAAACCCTTATGGCTCAATAGTTAGAACTTCGGAATGAAGAGCACAAAATAAGGATGGATATCATGACTCTTCAGACCTTATTTATTCCCCACTTAGCATCAGTCCAAGAGCAGATCAACCGAGCTACCCACTTATCCACTCAACAAGAGGGAAGCACTTTAGATGGTTTGATTTCACTGTTAGCTGATATTATAGCTCAGAATTCCCTAATGGACAGTGTCAAGGATGCACTCTCCACTACTCTCACCGACGCCAGTATAAAGTATAAATCTATTTTTGACCAGTTGCCTCCACCTAATGGTAACTAGTTTTGATGTTTGTCAAAAAGGGGGAGTATACCAAGTATAAGAGGGAGTGTACCGAAGTAGAAGAGAGTATCCGAATGTATGGTTGAATTTGACAGGTGGAGTATAGAACACAGAGCATGGAGCATGAAAATTAGTTATGTATAGTATATTGATAAGGGGAGTATATATTTGAGTTTGTTACTATTCATTGACAATTGTATATACTATCATTTTAGTCAAATTTTGTAAGTATATAGATTTTGAGTTATGACTTTGAAAGGAGTTTTGTCAAACATACCAAACTAATGTCAAAAGGGGAGATTGTTATTATTTACTAAGTTGTCATTAGTTTTATGTCCAAAGTCATCCTATATACTCTAGTCGGTTAATACTACTGAGATATTCAGTCGGTAAGCACTAAAGCAGTCGGTTACAGAAGAAAGGAGTCACAGAGTTAAGTATACACCGAGCTGTCTACCGAGTAATGTTCTATATCTACCGAGCAGCAAAGAAGGTATACCGAGTAATCTAAACCGAGTAGAAATGTGTTACCAGATTCAATGAACCTGGACACATATGTGGAAACGTGTTACAAGAATTAAGGAACAGGGAACTGTTATCACATAGGAAATTGCACTCCAAGATTTTGTATGATTTTGAGGAAGTTTATCCAATGAAATAATTTCTATGTTTATTCATTCGATGAATTTTGTTTGTAAGATTGACACATGAACAAATCACCATCCCAAAGATCTATTTATATAGAGTGATTTGAGAATCAAAGAGAGACATGTGTGACAGAAGAGTTAAAAGGAAAATCATAAGAGGACACATTGAGTTGTGACTGTTATGACCAACAGAGATATTCAAAGGTCACCGAGAAAGTCTTCATAGAATAGTTTAAGGGATATGCAGAGCGGTGCCGGTGAGGGTTTCACTAGTAGAGCTTTTGTTGAATATTTTTGGATATGCACAAGTGTTGTTGGTGCAACTTCTGGTGGAGTTTCATGATGTTGATTATGATCATATTTGAGACTTGGCAAATAGAGATCATTGCTTTAGTGTATGGACCTATATTGGGTCCTCGTTGATCTAGGTTATGGACTGGCTTAATGTAACATGTGGATTGGACCTCTCGATGTGTTTCTTGGATGTCTTATGTGTTGGATATTATTTTTTCGGTCTAAGGCCAACATTTTTTGTAATTATGCAATTGGTTTATTGTCTGGTGGAAGAATTGATTCTTTATGGTTGAGGGTTTGTATATATATATGTAAGATCTCATTGTAGATCAGATATAGGAATGGGATATAGATATGTAATGTGTGAATAATGTAATATCATTTAGTCAGAGGATTTGGTCGATCATTGAAGATCGAATTGGGTTTATGTAAGAGGATTTAGTCCTCTGGTATTGAGCTTAACCGAAACTATACTCTGTTAGGTCCTGAAGACAACTGAGAGGGGGGGGGTGAATCAGTTGTCCAATAAATTCAGCCAAAATTAACTTAACCAAAACTTATTGCTTAATACTGGTAAACCAAACTTTATGCTGGTAGATAGTCTTAACAGTTAATTGCAATACTGGTAAAGATTAATGCATGAAATAGAAAGACAACAACATCCACAACACATAACACAAATGTTTGCATGTGGAAACAATGTAAGGGAAAAACCATGGTGGGAAGCCTTACCCATAATCAAATGATACTACTGCAGATAGTATGTGTGTACAATATGGATTCTACACATGCAGAAAGGCCATCTGCCTAGAGCTCACTACTCAATCACAAAATGAGAGTCACACTGACTACAATTGGATGGTTAAATCCAATGATAATGTACTGCACAAAATAACATATTCATATGTTGGATTCACTACCGGTTTAGTTTTGATTACCTTCTCAAAATCCTTCCTTCAACCTTCAAATGATGTTTGTGTGTATAGCTCTGCTTATTTTTGCATATACCTTATTACAATCCTTTTCTCATTCCCACTTCGATCTCACAATTGAGATATTACATTTATACCATAACCTAAGACAAATTGAATAGGTCAGCTCACTAAAAGATATTACAATAAAATCAATTACAAGTAAATCAATATCTGATGCATGATGTTGGCTCAATGCATTTACAATAATAATAAATCATCTCCATAACATATCATGCTGATCTGGAATAGATATGTTTGTCGATGCTTATCATGGACCTATTTGTCGGTAACAACAAATATGCAAACCCAAATAAATAGTTAACCAAATTGCCAAAATCAAGTGATGGAATAATATCTTTGACATAACCAAGTAGTCTACAAGTCATTCCAAGTGCCGGTGAACAATATAATTTGTCGGTGAACCAAATACTGGTGACTTTGCATAAGTCTCTGACTTGCCGGTGAACATAACCAAAGAGCTCCAAGTGCTGATAAGTGTTGACAAGCGATGACAAGTGTTGACATCAATGACAAAACCATATCTAAATATCCAAAATTCCAACAATCTCCCCCTTTGGCATTGATGGCAACACAAGATGGAAAAACCATCAAAGTGCCAAAACAAAAATGCCAAAAACCAAAAACCAACAATCTCCCAAAGAGATCATCAACCAGAAATAAAAAATACATAATATGTCTCCCCCTAAGAATAAATCTCTCCCAAAAGAAAAAGATAATATGTTTTTCCATATCAATCTCTCCACCTTTGACATCAAATGCCAAAGCAATACAAAACCAAATACAATTAGTTCAAAGAACTTATCACAAAATACCAACTCATTCAATATACCAACTACTCCTCCCCCTTGAGAAGTAGCTCTTCTTATCAAAGCCAAAATAAAATATTTATTTGTTAATTCTGTTGGTTGATGACAAACATCAACTGTCTAAGTCTCGACCGGTGGGGGTAGGACTCCAAGTTTCTCTCTAAGATACTCAAATGTTTCCTTAGGCAAAGGCTTTGTAAAAATATCTGCAATCTTCTCTTTAGTATTCACATAAACCAATTTCACTTCTTTTGCTTCAACATTCTCCTTTAGAAAATTGAATTTAATAGAAACATGTTTAGTCTTAAGAGTGAAATACCAGGTTCTTAGATATATCAATTGCTACCATATTATCACAGTAGATAGTTATAGGTTCCTTGCATTTTACCTTTATGTCCTTCAACATTTGCTTGATCCATAATACCTATGTACAATTAGTTGCTGCTGCAACATATTATGATTCTACTGTTGATAGACTTGTATAACTCTATTTCTTGCTCAACCATGAAATGAGAGTCACACTGACTACAATTGGATGGTTAAATCCAATGATAATGTACTACACAAAATAGAATCTTCATATGCTGGATTCAGTACCGGTTTAGTTCTCATTGCCTTCACAAAATCCTTCCTTCAACCTTCAAATGATGTCTGTGTGTATAGCTCTGCTTATTTTTGCATATACCTTATTACAATCCTTTTCGCATTCCCACTTCGATCTCACAAATGAGATATTACATTTATACCATAACCTAAGACCAATTGAATAGGTCGGCTCACTAAAAGATATTACAATAAAATCAATTACAAGTAAATCAATATCCGATGCATGATGTTGGCTCAATGCATTTACAATAATAATAAATCATTTCCATAACATGTCATGCTAATCTGGAATAGATATATTTTTCGGTGCTTATCCTGGACCTATTTGCCGGTAACAACAAATATGCAAACCTGAATAAACAGTTAACCAAATTGCCAAAACCAAGTGATCGAATAATGTCTTTGACATAACCAAGTAGTCTCCAAGTTATTCCAAGTGCCGGTGAACAATATAATCTATCGGTGAACCAAATACTGGTGACTTTGCATAAGTCTTTGACTTGCCGGTGAACATAACCAAATATCTCCAAGTGCTGATAAGTGTTGACAAGCAATGTCAAGTGTTGACATCAATGACAAAACCATATCAACATATCCAAAATGCCAACATACTCAAGCATAGGAGATGCTATCTTTGTAGTTCAACACTTCTTTGGATTGTAATCTGGATTTGTATGTAGTCATTGAGGCTCCTTTTGTGATAAGAAGTGTGCTCTAGGATGTTGGCCTTCTTGCAAGTGCAAGCCCCTCAATTGTAATTCACATACCTCCTACAGAAGTATTATCTGACTATGGGTAGGCTTTCCACCATGGTTTTTCCCTTTACTGGGATTTCCACATATAAATATTGGTGTCATGTGGATGGTATTTATTCTATGATTACTGTTTATTCTTAATTGGTTTAACTGCTATTCTGGTATTAATTTTTTAGGTTATGGTATTAAAGTTTTAATTGTTTAAGGTTCCAGTAATCTATGACAACTGATTCAACCCCCAGCCCCCTCTTAGTTGTCTTTGTTGGAAAATGCACACTCCAATGAGAAATTGTAGGTGATTGAAGGTATTCTCATTTATGGCAACCTTACAATCCTATGGCACCGGTACAGGCACAGACACTGGCACAGACACAAGCACCAGCACCGACACCGACAAAGATTTTTACCGGCACCACAGCTGACAAGATTTTATTTACTATATTTTGTATTTAATTGTAAAATCTTTTTGTAAAGCCGACAAGGTGAATTATAATAGGACTCATATAAGTATGAGATCTTGTAAATCATTTGTATAAGTATAGATGGAATGTAATAGGCAGATGCAAATATTAAGGCGGATTTTGGAATAAGGTTTATGGAAGTTGTATGAGCTTAAACCGGTACTAAACCTGACATAGCAGATATTGAACCGAAGCAGTACATGATATTGGATTTACATAATCCATTTTTGTAAGTCAGTGAGACTTCCCTTTTTGTATTTGAGTAGTGAGCCTTCCTACATGTGCAGGCACCAAATTTCTAAGTAATATTCACTTATTGGCCAGTGAACGAATATTGTGGGTCACAAATCCCACCAACATTTTTCCCACATCGGGTTTCCTTGCTAAAAATATTATGTTATGGTGTGCTTTCTATGTTGTGTTTACTAATCTTATTTAGTGCATTATTTCTGGTTTACCGGTACACTATTTTGGCATGCAATTCTTTTAATAAGTTTAGAAAATCCATTAACTGGTTAGATATTGATTCACCCCCCTTCTCAGTATCTTTTGGAATCATAATAGTCTTCTGGTTATTTGAACTATCTAACACATACTGGGGCATTACACTTGGTATCAGAACTCATGTTCAAACACTAGGATCTGTAGATAATGTTGTGCCTTTAGTTTGATTGGTCTTTCTATCATATGCTTGTCCTTCTAGAGTATGCTTGGGATTGATGTATAGTACCTTGTAAGTCTTGGGTGTTTTGTTCTCTGTGTCTCTTGCTTGTTCTTTCTGAAGATCCTATTTGCATATAACGTGTGTATTCATTTCTTACTCTTACCTTCTTGATGATAGTGATTTTTATTTGAGTGCATGTGCTTTTTATTATTTTTAAGATCCACGATTACTCTTATTATAGAGGAAATTATGTATGTCTCCCTATCTAATGTGGTATTCTATAAACTAGCTTAATTGTGATGGATAATGTATTGCTCTTATCTTGTAAGGTATGACGATGTGCTTGTGTTAAACTTAGAATCTGACTCAGTACCAAAATCATGAATGAATTGGATGTATTTCTCTCTTTCTCCTTCTTTTTAGAAATTAAAACTATCTGCATCTTGTGTACTTAGGGCTTGTGTATGTCTTCTTGTTCTAAGTGAATGCTTGTGATCTCATGAAACCCTTATGTGTGCCTTGAAGATTCTAGTGTGTACTTGAATGTTGGGAAAGGTTATGGTTGTATAAATTTTCATGGGGTAGGAAGGAATTGTAAGTATTTTCTTTACGGAATACGTTATGTGTAATTTAGATGATTAACTTAATAAATGTCTTTGTTATGAATAGCACGATACTGTGTTTGCATTCGATGAATTTAATGGACTTTGCATAAATAGGATGTGTAAGAGAAGGAAATGTTTGATGTTTATACATTATCATATATTAGTTAACTAATAATTCTCTCTTCCCTCTTATTCTCGTATTTTGATATTCAATTAAAAATGATAGTTAAGGATGTATGTGTAACATTTAGGAGTAGTGAGTGTATATGCAAGAGGCGTTGTATGTAAGAACAAATTGTTCGTGTAGATCTCATCTTGGAAAATTAGGACCTCTAGCTACATCCCTAATTTTATGAAAAGTCATGATAGGTTAATTTGTATGCTTCTAAATAGGAAGTTTAATGAAGTTTAGTTCCATAAAGGTGATATGTATAGGAAAATTTAATCATCTTTGTGTGATTTTGCTGGTTTACATGCATATGTATGAATTTTAAATTCTCTCCCTCTTCTCTCTATATGGATATAAGAATAATAAAGATGCTACTATATGATATATTTGACATTAAATAGAAGTATCTAATGTTTATTAGTGAATAATTTATGGCTTTCATTAAGGAATGTATGATTAATTATGCATTGAAGACATAAAATGCTTTGAGTTGCATTTAGGATCTCATGTAAAGAGAGTTAGTAGGTAGAATACCTTTTTGCATAAAAGCTTTAGGTATTTCATATGATTTAGTTGTTTGACAGATCATGATAGAGAATAAGTATGGATTAAGGTAAAGTTATGCATTGAATGTAGTATGTGTATATAGAGCATGAACTTATTCTTTTGTCGTTTTGTCTTATTCTGAAAGATAGAAATCTTTAGCTTTAAAAAATATTGCAATGTGGTTATAAAGAAGTATATGAATGTTATGTTTAATTGGTGAAAGATTTAGAAATGATGCTACTTCCTTACCTTGTTTAAATTGTAAAGGATATGTATTTAATGAAAATACTAGTAGAATGGATAGATTATGGTAGGACTTCTGCCTCCGTCTAATGGTAATTCTTAGTGTGGTTGTTGAAACCATTAAGTGGTTAGAAGTTTATATTTAAGAGCTGCTAGAAGATGGTACTCTTAGGAACATGGTTACACTATAATTGTAATATCAGAAGGAATGGCAACCTGTATGTATTGAGTATATCCCCTTTATGTGTCAAATGACGTATCTTTTCCTTTGTGTCTTATGTTCTCTTCTGTCTAGGATAATTCAATTAAATTTTTGTGCTCAAAAAGATTGCATTGTAGTAAAAAGATATGTAGTTAACTTAAAATCCTGAGGTGTCTATGATACATTTTCTAATGCACTTAGAACATGCGATCTTGGGTGTTGTGTAGTAGTTACTCCCTATGGCATGCTTGGAATTGGTCACCTCATGTTGAGATATTGTTATGACCGTGATTTATTTGACTTTCTTATGTATTGTGTTTTTTTATTATGGGGCTAGCATTATTCTTTTGAATTTTTTTTTGAAATGGATGAGCACTAAATCCTCTTTTCTTTCCATTTAACTTATGACACTTGTCATGTTTTTGGTGTTGTTGCTTGTCAAAATCACCAACACTTTTCTTTGTTTAATGTTGAGCTTGACAAATTTGTTTCTTGGATTATTTTCTCATTTGTTTTCTGATGGTCATTCCAAATGTTTGAATTAGCTGGCCCTAGTTGAGTGTTAAGTGTTATGTCTATCATGTTCATTGGAACCTCTAATAGTTTGTTAAGGGAGAACACCATAAAAACTGGATCTAGGCATGTTGGGTAATCAGATAGTATTATTAGTAATTTAAGAAAATAAGTGTATTCTCTATGATAAAGATCATGTGTAACCAATTGGATGATAAGTTATATTAGGAAGAAGTGTGAATTGGATTAAGTAGATCATTTTATAAGCATAAGATAGATTTATTGATCTACAGATTTATTGTATGATGAGTGTTTGTGAATGTTTACCCAGATTCCCTTTAAGTTAAGTTGGCATTAGATGGTTGGTGTATGCAATTATATTTTTTGCCTCTCTTAGAGATTGTTTTGTTCTTTATGATTGGAGTTGGTATTGTTGTGATATGACATATGTATTGTGAACTCTCTTCTTCTTTCATGTATATGCATCATGAACCTTATATGATAAATGATATAGTAGTTATAACTGAAATAGAAGAACTTAATCTGAAAAGTATGTTATGTTTGCCCTGGTGTGTAGAAAGAAGTGTGTGTTGGGATTGTTGGCATTGAGTTGTCATTGATGTCAACTAGTATTGCACGCTACCGATGAGTATGAGATTGTTGGTATGGTTAAGTTGATGTCAACTTGGTGTCTACCAATATGAAGGATCAACCGGTAAGTGGATGACATGCATTCATTGGGTCTATCAGTGAATTCACTGGTATGAGGTAAGATTCATGTGTGTGTTAGCATGTTGAGTGATAACTGGTAGAGCATAAATCAGTATGAAGGTTGGCTACCTGTTTATGATGAAGAGGTAGAATGTTAAAATGATTACATATACAAGAGGTCAATGTTGGTGTAGAATATCAAGGGATAAGGTGAGTTGTCGGTGTGTTGCACAGTCGGTATGAGTAAAGTTACACAGTGTGTCAATTATACCAGTAAAGGTTTGTACTGATAAGAGGGTTTGTTGGTTGATGAAGTATGAACCAACCCAAGTCGGTAAGTTGAATGTTGAGTTGGATGCTAACATGTGCAAAGTACAAGTTCCAAGTGGCAATATGGAAGAAGTTGGTGAATTTTCCATCGACATGGTTGCTGGAGAAGTTAGTCGACATTAATGAAACAACCACAAATCACGGGATGATAACAGATTGATGTAGCTCAAGGAAGAAGGAACGACAGAGGAAGTCAGCAAGTTGTTGGTGCCTGGATAGAAATAAGGACATCAGATTGCAAGAGGACCTTGAGAAGAAAACAACTGGACCATAAATGTGTCGACTGATTTTGAGGCTGAAGAACAGGGATAGGTTTGCTATTTTTAGCAAACATGCATTGGTATGATAAAAAAACATACAAATTCATTCCTCCAATGTAGGTGATCGATCCAAGATGAATCAGATCAAATCAGATGGAAATTTGGTTGGGAGAAGGAAACCCTAATCGTCCTTAGTTTGAATTGAATTTTGGCAGGAATTTTCAAGATTAAATATGATGACTTGAGACTATGATCAGTGTTGCAAAAAAGAGTGAAGGTAAGTATGAAATTATTGTCTGAGAGCCAAAGAGATAAACACTTGAAGTGTTTATGAGTGAAGACTATACCGGTAAGGAGAAGTAGGGTAAACTAGTCTAAAGAAAAAATGTGTGAAGTGAGCATAGAACGCAGAGGTGACAAACAGGCAAAAGTTGTACCTGATAAAGAGTGATCAAGTGTGAGTTGAATTAAAAAAAGATATTGTGAGAGGGGACTTAGAAAAGTTAGAATCAGTAGCAAAGAAAAGTTGCAGAGTGTGTGGAGGAAACACAGACCGGTAAGGTTGAAACTGGCAGAGAAGAATATTGTAAGGTTGTAAAACTTCTTTTGCAATAGAGATCTCATTTTGTATTTAAAATCTTCATATTGCATTCACTGAGTTGATGCTTAGTGCAGGGGTTGTAGCCTATAAATTGTGTAGGGCTTGGTACTCCTTTGAGTTGTTGCTCATAAATTAGGGGTTGATGCTCCTTGGGTTGGTGTCCTAAAATTGCAATCAGATCTTTTACAGTGTGAGGCTGGATTGGAGCAGAAGATCTCCAACAACTATTCTCACTGAGGTTTTTCCCACATTGGGTTTTCCTCATATATCTGGTGTTGTGTGATGCATTTTTGTGTATGAGTTATGTTTATGTTATAGAAAATCCTTTCACACACTTAGTTTGTACTATTTGAGCTACCGGTTAGCATTCAGTTTGTTTTATATATTATCGATATATCCCTATTGAAGAAAAAGTGTTTAAATCACTGATTCACCCCCCTCTCAATGATCCATTGTGTCCAACAGGGATGTTGAATTAGATGTATATCTATCATTTTTATGGTGCATAAAGATGTTAAGGAAGTATTCTCATCTTTGAAAACTATAAGTTTTGATGTTTGTACATTATGCTATATCCACTTTCTGATAAGGAATTCAGAAGAGAATCTATGTTTTGCAATAATACTTGTGGAATGAGGATTTTAGAATTACTTAAAATAAGTGTTAAGACTAACGTGTTCTTGTTCTTCCCATCTTAGCCTTGTGACTTCCAAGAGTAAGTTGAATCCTAGGGGGGGAGGATGTAATTCCCCTCCCTTGATCAAACTCGATTTAGCCTAATTTGACTTAGGGTGACCTTTGTTGTGATTTGTGTGGCTATCTTAGGGTATATGATTTATGGAATGATGGTTTACATATTGATGTGATTATATGTTATTATTTATGTTGGCAATTGACACTCATTGGATTCCTATGTTGTCATTGATGGCAACATGGAAACATGGTAACTTGGCAACAAGATTCATAAGGAAGCATACACCGGCAAACACCAGCACTAGGAGGCATTCACTGGCAGACACCAGCATTGGAGAATCTAGGGTTACACTAGGAATGGCATCAGTTTGTTAAGGTCATTATAGATATAGATGAGACAGATTGAAATAAGGATATAGGAAACTGTGTAATGCAAAGTATATGTATGTAGATCATCTGTATGCGAATGTTATATCATACAATGATTTGTAGATAGTTTGGAAATAATTCTTGGAGGAGAGGAGATATTGGTAGAAGTGTTCAGGGTTTAAGAACCGGTACAAAGAAGAACTATAACCATAACTCTTTTTGGCATAGGAGATGCATTTTGTGAGTTCATTATCACTATTTTATTTCAGTAGAAGGTTGTAGTCAGTGAAACTCTTTTGTGATGAGTAGCGTGCTCTAGGCAGTGTGCTTTCCTGCATGTGTAGGCCCCCATTTTATGTAATATCCTTTCACATGGCCAGTGAACTGATATTGTGGGTCACAAATCCCAACATGGTTTTTCCTCTTTGAGGTTTTCCACATATAATTTTTGTGTGTTATGGTGTTCATTTATGTGGATGGTTTATTTTCTTCAAGTTATATGTTTCTTCATTTACAAGTTTATATGTGTATGTTATAAAAGGGTAAAATTATATCATACTAGTAAAACATTGATTCAGACCCCCCCCCCTCAGTGTACTTGGATCCCTACAATTGGTATTAGAGCCTAGTTTCTCGAAAGAAGTTTAGCAGCTTGAGGAAGATCGTAAAATTGGAATCATTGAAATGGCTATGGAGAAGCAAATTGAGATGGCTCTTGATGATTATGATGCCAAAAGAATGAAGAATTTAAAATTGAAAGATGAATTGAATTCTACTAATAAATCCATTCTTATCCTACAAGAAAGGTTATCATTTGCTCAAGCCAAGAGAAAGGAAATTTTGCAAAACCAGAATGATGAAGAGAAAAATGCACTTAAGGAACAATGTAAGAAACTAAGTCAAGAAAAGATGCTCATGAAGAATGAAATGTAAGACCTGACTATGAGGTTATCAAAAGATATTAAGGACAAAATGAAGAGGGAATAAAATCTTGTTATATATCTGAAGAACAAATTTGATGAATGTGGCAGATTGACTCATGAGAATAATCTGTTGAGAACTGATTTGGCACACTCCTAGATTAATGAACAAGAACTTGAAAGACAAATAACTACTCTGAGAGATGATCTGACTACTGCAAGTGAGTATAAAGAAAAATTCAGGATTACTGATGTGCAGTTGGATGACTTATTTTAAAGACACAAACAAAATGATGATTCTAGAGGACTTGGATTTGTACAAGGTGAAAGCTCCGATATTGCAAATGAAGATCAGGCAACCAGTATGCAAAACTCATCAGACCAGAGGAAATCGGTAAAGAAATATAATGCTTATAAATTCAATGGTAGATTCTTTGTTTGTAATAAATTTGGGCATATGGCTAAACAATGTAGAAATAGAGCAAATCAAAACTACAATGTTGTTCCCGGCCAATGCAGAAATTGCAAGAAATATGGTCATAAATCAGAAGATTGCAAAATGAATGTCAAATGTCATCCATGTGGAAATTTTGGTCATTTGGCTAATCAATGTAGGTCAATGTTACATGTTATGCATGCAACAAAATAGGTCATATTGCTAAATACTGTAGAAGAAAGACTCAACTAGTTAGCAATGATAAAGCAAATGAGAAAGGAAAGCAAAAGGTATATGAAATAAAACAAAATTACACCAAGAGATGGGCTAGAAAGTCTGAAGAACCAAGTGGAGATGGATCTACATCGGTAACTCCACTGGTAGAACATAGCATTCTTGCACCGATAGGAAATTTTACCAGCAACTAAGGCATACGCCTTAAGGGCTGGCAAAATTATTGCAAATCTTGCATATTTCTCGAAGGAGATATGAAAGAGATCTAGAACAGATCTAGAGAATTGGTTTACCTGGCATAAGACTATGAAAGTGAGAGTAACTATAAGTATACAGACACCACCGACAGTAAAGGAGAGTGTACAGTCAATACTGACTGTGACAACTTTTGAACAAGGCAATGTATAGGGTACTGATAATATTGTGGATAATACTCCACCGGCAGTAATTGATACTACACCAAGTGGTGAAGCCACTGGTGCTAAGGAGGATAAGGTAAAGGGAACTAAGACTATACCAATAGTTAATATTGATTTCCCAACAAAGGTTTTGGCAATTGACACTTCTCAAGTTGAGAAGAAATCAATCACTGAGATGAGTCCCACTGAGTTAATGATAATGGCTACTCAAAAACTATTAAAGGAGGGATCGGTAGATAAAGGAATAATAGATCACTCAATCACAGTTTTGCACAGACTAATTCCTAATTATAAGATTGAAAATGAAGAAAGCCCTTCCAGAAACCTTAAGGCATTAGTTGAGCACATATCTAACAAATTTCAATATTTGCTACAAATTTCAGACCGATAGGAACTTGAGAGATTTACCATGACTAAGAGAGCCGCTTTTGATCAGATTATTGAAACAGAGAAGAAGAAAATTGAAGGAAA
Organism: Cryptomeria japonica; assembly: GCF_030272615.1. Classification (NCBI taxonomy): domain Eukaryota; kingdom Viridiplantae; phylum Streptophyta; class Pinopsida; order Cupressales; family Cupressaceae; genus Cryptomeria; species Cryptomeria japonica. The sequence continues at coordinate 196,889,286 of NC_081412.1, read as the reverse complement.
TATGATTCTTATTGAGAATTGTTTGAAACAGTGTACAAATATCTACAGGGTCTATTGTAATGTAGAAACTCTTACAACAAATGTAGATAGCAGGTTAAAGGAGTTACATGATAAGGTTTCCAATATTGAAAATTCTTTTGATGGACAAATTTTGTCTTTGGAGAAACAATTTTTTTCTTTTTAAAAGGAAAGAGACAAGATCATTCAGAGAGAAAGGAGTCTTACAGGATTGGTGAGTCCAAGGTTGGATTCACTCGGTGTACATAAGAGAGAATGTATGGATATGATTACCAAGCCCACACCGACAGAAGTCAAAGAGAAGGAAACATTTGCACACTTATTGAGTGGACTTGTATCCATATTTGAAACCTTTAGAACTGGCTGGGATACATATTTACAGTTGCTAGACAAGGCTTACCCGAAAATTTTGAAATTGGTCAATATCCCAGAAAGTAATCTATATTTATTAATTCTTTCAATTCTTTCGCTGGTCTTTGGCATTGATGCCAATGGGGGACTGTATATAATATGAAAAATATCAGACATAAAAATATGGGAAGGATATCAGAAAGGAGTTTATTTCTCAGGGGGAGTATACTTCAAGTTGAACCGACAAGGAATCGATTTTTCACATGAGTGTTGCCATCAATGCCAAAGGGGGAGATTGTTGGCAATTGGCACTCATTGGATTCCTATATTGTCATTGATGGTAACATGGCAACAAGATTCATAAGGAAGCATACACTAGCATACACCGACACTAGGAGGCATTCACTGGCAGACACCGACATTGGGGAATCTAGGGTTACACTGGCACCGACACTGACACTGACATCCAGCACTTCAGTGAAGCCAACATTAGGCTTGGACCCAAAGGAAGTTTTATTTGTAAAAATCATTTTTTAATTATTAAGACTGACATTGTATATCTTTTGTAATGCATTGTAAGCTGACATAAGGCATATTGTTTGTGAAGGGTATATAAGTTAGTTTGTTAAGGTCATTATAGATATAGATGAGAAAGACTGAAATAAGGATATAGGAGACTGTGTAATGTGAAGTATATGTATGTAGATCATCTGTATGCGAATGTTATATCATGCAATGATCTGTAGATATTTTGGAAAGAATTCTTGGAGGAGAGGAGATACTGGTAGAAGTGTTCAGGGTTTATGAACCGGTATAGAGCTGAACTATAACCAAAATTCTTTTTGGCATAGTAGATGCATTTTGTGAGTTCATTATCACTATTTTATTTCAGCAGAAGCTTGTAGTCAGTGAGACTCTTTTGTGATGAGTAGTGTGCTCTAGGCAGTGTGCCTTACTACATGTGCAGGCCCCCATTTTATATAATATCCTTTCATATGGCCAATGAACTGATATTGTGGGTCACAAATCCCACCATGGTTTTTCCTCTTTGAGCTTTTCCATGTATAAATTTTGTGTGTTATGGTGTTCATTTATGTGGATGGTTTATTTGCTTCAAGTTATATGTTTCTTCATTTACTAGTTAATATGTGTATGTTATAAAAGGGTAAAATTATATCTTACCGGCAGAACACTGATTCACCCCCCCCTCTTAGTGTTCTTGGATCCCAACAATTTATGATATGATAGTTAGATGACTAATGAGATGGATTATATATGTGATATTAGGATTTAGTCATTATATTTATCGGTGTTTGATTGTTTTGATATATGTTGTTCTTTATGCTTGATGTGCTTGGGTGAAAGGGAAAAGCATCACACATCTCTTTACATACAAGCTACATCGCTTCCATTCCCTTTTCATAGAATGATATTATATGGTTATATGTATATGTTCGATAGTTTGTTTATGCAGCTATAGGTACTGAGCATTCTTTAGGTCTAAGCATTCTCTATAACCCAATGGTAAAGTGAAAATTGGAGTTATCAATCAAACCCTTATCGTACCATCATTCCTCCAGGAACAAGCCCCCTGTTAGGTAACCTAGTTTTTTGTTTGCCAGTCATGTTAATGTTGGTCCTATTGGTATTTTGAGTTGTTAGTCTCAATCCCTTACCCTTGTGTTAGTATAATATTATATTAGAGAACAAATATTAATATTAATATTTTATAGGAAATTAAATATTAATGGTTAATTAATTAATATAGTTGAAATTGTGCATTATTATATTCAGTTAATTACATTAGTAAGTGATTTAATCTAATCTATTGTTTAGAAAATAATTTATTAAAAGGGGAATTAAATATTAATTATGGATTTTGATGGTGTTAATGGAAAATTAATTTTAAAAGGGTAATTAATAGTTAATTGTTTTTAAATTTAAAAATTTGCATGTGTGCGAGCTACAAAAAGATAATAAATAAATAATTAATGAATTTAATGAAGGGAGTCTTGCATGATTTTTAGGGGAAAATATTTTGGGAATTAATGCTTTTTGCTTCCTATGAAGTTTATGGTGGAGAGGAATTTATGGTTATGACTTTTGGGAAAGTAAAAATTAGAAAATCAATGGAGTCCTATTTGTTGGCATTTGTTGTCATTGATGTCAACCGGTATAGGATGGCAACTAGTATGGAGATTGATGAGCAGTGTTGGCATTGATGAATACCAAAAATGGTGCCATTGATGTCAGCTAGCTTAATGGCCATTGGATTCATTGGTACACAAGTTAGTGTTGACTTGTGTTGATGACATAAGGACTGTAGACCAGTAAGAGACATGTTACTGGTGCATAGTTGCCAACCAACAAGAGAGCAGGATGTTGGGCAGTTGATTGTGATGAAGAGGGGGAATGTTACCTAAATCACATCAACATCAGAGGAGAAGTATGTGCAGGTCACTGGTATGTTGTGTGGATGTGAAATAGTAGAAATCCCACCAGATAAAGAAGCAGTCATCATTTGAAGAGATGACTGATAGTGAATGTGTCCCAACTGGATCACAAGTGCCTATTTGAAGATATGCTACTCAAATAGGGAAGCCACATTGGTGCATTGCAAGATGCAGATGACAAAGATCCACTCCCATCGGTAAGTGGAGATTATCTCCTATTATACATGAAATGCATCATAGTCCTCTGAGATAAGACAAAGAGTAGAAGGCAAGTGTTTGAAGGCTCACATCAGATCATTGGTGAAAAACTAAGTTGCCTTAGCTGCATGAGATCAAAGATATGCACCAGATCAGCTAGATAGACAATGATGAGTTGCTGGTATGGAGATTGAAGTATTTGGTTGTCACTTTGACAAACATCTTAATAGCATAACTGGTCTATTGAATGAAGCAGGAAAGGTTGAGCAGTTGCAGACAGATGGAGCATGTTGAAGATTGATGACATGCAGACATCAAGGCGTTTACCGGTAAGTATGTCCATCGGTAATGTTGACAAAGTGTAGATGCAGAAGGTTGCCATCTGATGAAGGTGATCATAAGGTACATTAGCAAGTGTGCTGACAAGTTTAGGTGCTCCACCAAAAGAGAAGGAAAGTACAAGGTTGATAGTAGACCGGTTAGGGTATAAACGGTAGGGTCTATGAACTGGTAGATGTACCTAGTTGAGTGGTTGGTTAGTGATCTTGTCTAGACCAACATAACTGACCTAGCAAAGGTGGATTCTAACAAAGCAGCCACATGGAGATGAAGTGGCATGCATGAACAGGTCGGTGTGGTGAGTTGGTGAAGTCATTGGTCACTGGTCCAACATTTATGATGACTACGGAGCTCGAGGAATGAAGGTAGAGGATTGTAGCTCGAGATGAAGGAAACAATAGAGATTCAAAAAAGACTAATCTTGTAGATCAAAGGGGATAAAGGGAACCATATCACTCATGTGGTCGATCAGACAAAAGGCCAAAAAACATACTACAGACGGCTAAAGAGAGAAGACGTGTTTCACAAGGTAAACAGATGGGCGATTATCATTGATTGAATGTTGAACATCGATCAAGAACATGGTATCAAATTATATTTGATATGTCATGATGATCAGAGATCAGGTCGAATGCAGATTTGGTGCATGGTAGAAACATTAGTGTGCCAATGTTCAAATTAAAGTCTTGCTAGGAAAATATGGCTATAAGATAGAGTGTTGTTTCTACAGGAGAGAGGAAATCAGTCAAGTTCTCAATGAGAATCAAAAAAGAGACTGCGTGTGTGAGTGAGAAATGGGTTGAAGAGTTCAACCGGTAACAGTGAGGCAACCGATAGCTAGAAATTGAGTCTGACAAAGGAGTACACTAGTTGGTGACTAAACTAGTAGAGAAGAGTTACACAATATTACAAAGAAGGCAAGGTGAGAACCAGAAGGAATCAGATGGTAGACATCTAACTAAGTTATCAAGACCAGTGGTGGATAGAAAGAGTGTGGCATAGAGAAAAGAGAACCGACAGAGAGCTGAACCAATAGAAAGCAGAACCGGAAGAGAAGAAGAATAGGTTGAACCAGTAAAGGTGCAACAGAGAGTAAGGTGCAGTAGAGAGTGGGTTGTAGCAGGAGAAGGTTCATGTAGAGAAAATGTGAAGAGAGGAGAACCGGTGGAGAGACATTATTGAGAGTCACAAAGTTCTTTTGTAACAAGAAGATAACTTTTGTATTCAAAAATCTGATTTTGTAATCACTGAGTTAGAGCTTGGTGCAGAGCTTGGTGCCCTAAAGCAGGAGTGGTACTCCTTGGTTTGGTGTCCTAAATGTTTTAACCAAGGTTTCCATTGTGAGATGGGATTGTAGCAGTAGTCTCCAGCAGCTCTTCTCACCGAGGTTTTTCCCATCTTGGGTTTTCCTCATACATCTGGTGTTATGTGATGTCCCTCTTATGTGTGGTTGAATTTTTGCTAGTCTCCCATCTAACCAGTATGCATGTACACACACATAGGATAGAAAAGGGAAAAGTTTAGAAATCACTAATTCACCCCCCACCCTCCTCTCTCAGTAACATCTAGTGTTCAACACTATTCTAGATTTTTACTAGGGAATTAGTGGAAGGGTTTGAATTATTTTCTCAAAGTTTATGGATTTGTGTGCTTGACTTATTTTGTTTAGCAGTCATGGATCTTCTTGAGGATTTTTGCTTTTTCTTTTGAGTTTGACTTCCAATTTTTGTTAAGAGGTAGGGTTCCAGATTACTTCTCTTGCATGTGGAAATTTCTTTTAGTTTTGAATGTAAATTAGTCTGTTGTTAATCTAAAAGAGAAAATTTAATGGATTGTCTATTAAATGAGGGTTATTAGGTTATTGAAAACTATCAGTGAATTTTGTGATTCTGAAGATTATGGGTTTATGGATTTGAAATTTTTTAAGATCCTTCTTGTAGAATCTTTCTGTGAAATCAAGTCGGCTTGTGTTAATACACACACACATACACACACACACACATATATGTATATATATACACACACACATATATATATATAGATATTTAAATATACACACACACACATATATATATATATGTATCTATATATGTATATACACATATATATACACACACATATATATACATATATATACATGCATATATATACATATTTATACACATATATATACATATATGTATATATGTATATATATTTATACATATGTATATATATATTTATATATACATAAATATAAATATATATACATATATATAGATATATATACATATATATATATATGTATATGTATATATGTATGTATGTATATATATGTATGTATATATATATGTATATATATGTGTATATATATTTATACATATATATATACATACATATATATAAATACATACATATACATATATCTATACATATATACATACATATTCATATATATACACATATATACATATATATACATACATATATATGTATATTGTAGTGTCATAAATTGTGACCTTGTAATTTTCGATCGTATTTAGGTCTTCAGATTGGCGAAATGAATCCCTAAGCCTGACTTGAGACCTGAGACATGCTCATACCTCTCGCAACATGCATTTCCTTGCATCCTGCACTGCCTATTCTTGCTTCCTATCCTGAATTAGGGTAGGACAAGGGCGTAGTACCCTTGTGCTTGCCCTATTTTGGGCCCCCTTTGCATTAATCTTGCAGTGGGTTTGTCAAATGAGAAGCGGGAAAATTTTTGCTATGTTGGCCTAAGATGAAAACTTAGTCAAATAACCCTAATTGATGAGTATATAAGATACATTTTCCCCTCACATTTGCATAAGTTCAATAAGTGGAAATTGTGATCTTAAGAGAAATTGCATAAGTGAAATCAAGCATTCAAGCATTCAAGCATTGAAGTGTCCATTCAAGTATCCATTGAGCATCTCCAGTCTCCTTTAAAGGCTAGGTGTTGCATTCAAGTCAAGGATTTGACCATTGAAGTGGAGATCTCTTTTGACATTCAATTCTACATATCCTTTCAAACAACTCTATCAACATTTCAATTGCATCCTCTCTTGAGGTGAATTCTACTTCAATCAATTCTACTTCAGTCATTTCCTTTCATTTACTTGCAAGTATTTTTCATCATTTGGTTAATTCCAAAATGGTGTTTGACCTAAAGGAAAACCCCCAATCCCAACAAAATTTCCTCTCTTTTTTGTGTGTAGGTTGCAGGTGCGCAACTGTATTTGCAAGTTTAGGCTTCATTTTCAGAGATGAAAAAACCCTTTTCGATGCGTGGTTTTTTCGGAGGACTAAGTACACTCTCAACCTAGTCCTAGAAAATTTTGTTCAAATTTATAAGGGAGCTTTGTCTCGACATTTTACTACTAATTCCAAGTGTACAACTTCATCCCACATTTCTATCTCAAGTTATAATCATTTCTTTAAACCATATTTACACTTAGTCTCAAATTGCTTAATTCAGCTTGTCCATTCTAAAAGAGGGGTTACTTTACTTTTCAAATTCATTGTCAATTCACTTAGTATTTGATCTCTTTCCATTGATATTGAACCTAGTGAATTTAACCCCCTCTTTTAATGTAATGTGTGTGAGAGGTTGAAGAGGATCCTTTGTGAAACTTTCACTTCTTTCTAGAGGAGGGTAAAGTTTTCCACTTAATCTCCTCATCATCCCTTTATCACTATTACATTTTGGTGAACCCGACATCTTACATGCTTGACATTTCACATTATTGCATATTTTTCATTTACAAGTTTGATTTTCTTGCAAAACTTAGTGGTTAATTCATTCAAAACCCTAGTTGTTAAAATTGGAATTTAACTTATGTTTTGCAAAAATTGCTATCTATTGTTTTACATCTAAAAATTGCATTAAATTCAATTTCTTCTTTGTCTTGTTCAATTTACAAATCAATTTTACAAAATTAAGTGGTTAATTGTCAAAACCCTAATTTTCAAAAATCAACTTCCACTTGTGCAAAAAATCAATTTACATTTACTTTTCAAATTTGGAATTATTTTCAGCCTTGTCTTCTTGCCTAAAATTCAAATTTTTAATTTCCCTCCTTTTTCCAAAACTCAAAATTTAAAAATTCAGTGGTTAGGTCCTAAAACCCTAATTTTCAAATTCACTTGGATTTTGTGTAAATTTCAATCAATCTCAACCAATTTCAGTTTACAAACATTATTCAAGGTGGTCCTATCCATTAGGTTTGACCATTTTTAAATTTGGAATTCAATTTTTCATCTTTTTCAAAACCCTAATAGGGTCCTATTTTGACATTCAAACCTTAATTTCGCTTATCTTAACTTCGTAAAATCAACCAATTTTTGGGGATTAGCTATAAAATCATCATAGCTTTCATTCCTGAAAATTTCTGAAAAAGTTGGGTGGACCAGGAGCACTTTCAACTTGGTCCTTGACTTTTTTCTCAAAATTTCAGGAGACTGTTATGATTGTATTAATTTCCTTAAATCAAGAAAATTGGTTGATTTTGTCGAATTTTGATCCCTCTAAAATAAAAAACAATTCACAAATTTCAAGAAAATATTTAAAATTAAGTGGTTAATTATAATCTACTCTGATTTTAAAAATACTAATTTTATCAATTTTAATTTTAAAGTTAAGTGGTATCCCATTGGCCCTAATTTTAAAATTTCAATTTCTTTTCATTCACCATAAAAACTATTTTGGAAATTGTGTCATTTCTTCTTTCAACAAAGTTCAAATTGTATAATCTGTTGGCATTGAGTTGTCATTGATGTCAACTGGTATTGCAGGCTATCGGTAGAAGTATGTCAAACCGGTATGAAGAAGATTGAACCAGCATAAGGAAGATTAACATGAAGGCTTGTCAACCAGTATGGTGGAAGACAAGTAGATATTGAGACTATCAGTGACTTCATCGGTATGAGGTGAGATGCATGTGTGTGTTAGCATGTTGAGTGATAATTGGTAGAGCATAAACTAGTTTGGAGGTTGGTTGCCTATTTATGATGAAGAGGAAGAATGTTAAAATGATCACAAACCACCGGAGTAGTGTGCACTACTGGTTAGAAGGAGGAGAAGGTCTCACCGGTAAGGGCTTGTGCCAGTATGAGTTTGTTGAATGTTCAAGTGTAAACCAACCTTGTGTTGGTGAGTTGAGTGTATGGCCGATGTGATGCCATGTGGAGCTGAGGTGGAAAGCATGCAGAGGTCGGTGAAGTTTCCATCGACATGGTTGTTGGAACAACCAGTTTGACATTAATGAAACAACCACAAATCACAAGATGATAACTAATTCATGCGGCTCGAGGAAGAAAGAGTGATAGAGAAAGATCAAGGATTTTTTGGTGCCTGGATTGAAGAAAAGAAATTAGACTACAAGAGGACCTCAAGAACGAAACAACTGGGTCATAAATGAGTCGACAGAATTCAGGGCTGAAAATCATGGTCGGGATTGCTATCTTTAGCAAATATGCATTGGATAATAGAAAACACGTACAAATGTAGGTGATCGATCCAAGGAAGATTTGATCGGATCTGATGCAGATTTGGTCGGGTGAAGGAAACCCTAACCACCCTTAGTTTGAATTGATTTTTGGCGGGAAAGATCAAGATTAAATATGATGACTTGAGACTGTGATCAATGCTATTGCAGAGTCAAGGTAAGTGTAAAATTGTTGTCTAAGAGCTGAAGAGACAAACAATTGAAGTGTTTATGAGAAGAAGACTGTACTGGGAAGGAGAAGCAGGGCAAATTGGTGAAAGAAACGAACCAATAGAGTTAGCATAGTATGCAGAGGTGAAAATTTAAAGGAAGCAACATCTGATCAGGAATGATCGGTGTGAGTTGAATTGAAAATATTTTGTGAAAGGAGACTTAGCAAAGTCAGAATCGGGAGTAAAGAAAAGTTGTAGAGTGTGTGGAGGAAGCATAGACCAATAAGGTTGAAACCAATAGATTAAAATTTTGTAAGGTTGCAAAACTTATTTTGTAACAGGGATCTCATTTGTATAATTGAGTTTTATACGGTTTTCACTAAGTTGGTGCTTAGTGTAGGGGTTGTAGCTCCTTGAGGTTGTGGCCTATAAATTGTGCAGGGATTGGTACTACTTGGTTTGGTGTCCTAAAATTGTAATAAGATCTTTTACATTGTGAGGCAGGATTGGAACAGAAGATCTCCAACAACTATTCTCACCAAGGTTTTTCCTACATTAGGTTTTCCTCGTATATCTGGTGTTGTGTGATGCATTCTTGTGTATGAGTTATTTTGATGTTATAACAAATCATTTCACACACTTAGGTTGCACTGTTTGAGCTACCGGTTTGTACTCAGTTTGTTTTATAGATTACTGGTATATCCTTATTGAAGAAAAAGTGCTTAAATCATTGATTCACCCCCCTCTTAGTGATCCCTTGTGTCCAACAATTGGTATCATAGCCTAGGTACCTTGTTTTGTAAAAAGTGTTCTCTAGCTTGGGTAGATCCTATCAAGTGTTCACAATGGAAAGAAGTGAACCCGCCTCCTCAAAAGCCCCTATGTTTGATGGTGTCAACTATGCATTTTGGAGTAGAATAATGGAAACCTATTTGTCCTCTCTAGGTTGTGATGTATGGATGTTGGTTGTGAATGGATATACAATCCCTAATAATCCCCCTACTGATCTAGATGCCAAGAAGGGATATGAGAACAATTCTAAAGCTAAAAATGCCATTCTTAGTGGGTTATTTGATAATGAGTTTGTTAAAGTCGTACATTTCTCCTTTGCCAAAGAAACTTGGAATAAGTTGTAGAAGATATTTGAAGGTGATACTAAAGTAAAGGAAGCCAAGTTATAGAAATTAAGAGCACAACTTGAGGGTTTGAAAATGAGAGATGAAGAAAAGATTGCTGGCTATCTCCAAAGGATTGATGAAACAACAATCAACATAAGAGGGCTTGGAGATGAAATAAAAGATGAGGTGGTAGTGAAGAAAGTACTTAGATCTCTTACATATAAGTATGATACAAAGGTCTCAACAATAGAAGAAGTAAAATATCTAAAATTATTTATAATGGATGAGTTGTATGGTTCCCTAACTGCTTATGAGATGAGGACTACATGTATTAATGCTGTGAAGAAAGAAGTTGCATTTAAAACATCAAGAAAAGGAAAAGAAGAATTTTTTCATGATGCAACCGATGAGGACTCTGATGACATCATAGAAAACTTTGTCAAAAGACTTAAGACGGGTTTAGGCAAATACAAAGGCAAGTTGCCTTTGAAATATTTTAACTGTGGAAAGATTGGACATTTTGTTGCTAAATGTCCCTCTAGTGATAAAAATGAAGATGATCAATCAAGTGGTAGCAAATCATATGGTAAAGACATGAAGAATAATATCTATTGGAAGCAAAGCACTCTTTACACACATGAAAATGATACCACAGATGAGGAACGTGCTTCAGATGATAGTTGTAGTGAAGATGAAGTTAGATAAAACCTTTTCATGGCTCAAGAGGTTTTGGTACCTGAAGAAGAAGAGGAAGAGAAAGAAGGAGAAGTAGATCTTGAAGTAGAGCTCATTAGTACCTTGGATTAGCTAAAGAAAACAAGAAGAGATTTGAAGAAGGTAAAAAGGGTTGCAGCTGAAGAACAAGAGTTGTTGGAGCAATCACTTGAAGAGGCCAAGAAAACTATTGCAGATCTAAAACTCTAACTAGAAGAAGCCAAAAGGGTCTATGAAGTTACTAGTACCAGTATAAGTGAAAAGGAAAAGGAGCATCAGAATCTGGAAGCAAAAATAGTGAAGCTCTGGAAGGAATTAGAGAAAAGTTAGGAAGAGATAAAATTGAGAAGCAAATATGAAGGCAACACTGAAGCCCTGTATAAGATGCTGAGAAAACAAAAGAAATCTAAAGATACCAGTGACTTGGGTTTTCAAGAAGGGCAAAGTTCAAACAGAAAAGAGACATCCGGTAAGGAGATACAATTCACCTCCTTAAAGGAAGGTGAAGAGAGGAAGACATTTATTATGAGTAAGGAGATTGACAACAAGACATATGCAGATGCTGCTAGAAACCGCCACATAGACCGATTTACTCAATCAGTGAATCAAAGACCATACTCAATGTACCGACATGAAGATCCAAGGAGAAATGCAAGTGTTGATCATGAAGGACTTACAAGAGTTAGAAGCATGAAAGGAAGACCCCCAGTGAGGCAGTCATTTGCAGGTTCAAGACAACGTAACAGGTATGTTCCAAATTTCCATGGTTATTGTCACTGATATAATAAATTTGGTCATAAAATGGTAGATTGTAGGAAGATGAATTTAAACCCTAGTTTTGAGAGTAGAAACTCATTTGTTGTAGTACAAAGTGCAAATGTCACATGTTATAATTGTAATGAGTTTGGTCACAAGAGTTATGAATGTAGGATTAATATGCAAATGTCCTACAAGAATGCCTTGAGTACATCTTACAGTGCTAATGTGAAATGTTATAAGTGTCAAAATTTTGGTCACATAGCATGGTATTGTAAGCTAAGAACCAACAAGCAAAAGAAAATAGGACCGGATGAGAATTTAGAAATGAAACTAGAACACAAAGTGATAGGAGAGGAAAAGAAAGAAGAGAAACCGGTTTGGGTAGAGAAAGAGAAAAACAAGACATAGTCTAGCCTGATTGTGCATACTGCTCTACATGTTGAAAGGAGGAATATATGGGTAGTTGATAGTGGTTACTCAAATCACATGACCGGAGACAAGAAAAATTTCATCAAGCTTGATGATTGGAATGGTGGTTCAATCCGGTTTTGTGACAACTCCTCCATCAGTAAAGGGTCGGGATACACTGAATATTGATGGCAAGCTCAAGGCTCATGATGTGTACTATGTGGAAGGATTGAAGCATAGCCTGCTGAGTGTAAGTCAGATGTGTGACAAAGGGTACAATTTTTTATTTGACTCTACCATTTGTTAGATAAGAAAGAAGAGTACTGGTCAGGTAGTAGCAAAATGAAAGAGAACATAGGGTAATGTCCACAATCTAAAGGAATGCTATGAGTCCCAATGCATGATGGGACAAGCTGATGAAAGCTAGTTGTGGCATCGAAGATTAGGCCATGTGAACTTTGATAATTTGGTTAAGATAAGAAAGAACCAATGTGTGGGAAACATACCTTGGATCATAAAACCAACAAGCACATTCTATGATGAATGTGTTAGAGGTAAGAAAACAAAGGTCAACTTTAAAATGAAGGAATATAACACCTCAAGACCTTTAGAGTTGATACATACAGACTTATCTGGGCCAACAAGGACAAGAGTATTGGCCGGTGAAAGGTATTTCATGTTGTTTATTTATGATTACTCAAGAATGACTTGGGTAGCCTTCCTGCATGATAATTCACAAGCATTTGAGATTCAATATTTTCAGGAAGATGCAGGTAGAAAATAAAAGTGGATACTGGGTAAAATGCTTAAGATCAAACCAAGCTAGAGAATTTTATTCAAATGAGTTTGTTGACTACTGTGAAAGACATGGAATTTGAAGACAATATTCAACTGCAAGGACACCTCAGCAAAATGGGGTGGAAGAGAGGAAAAATAGGACAGTGAAGGAGATGGCTAGGACAATGTTAAATGAGACCAACATATTAGATATAGACTAGAAGGAAGCAGTTCACACTACATTCTACACATTAAACAGGGTATTGTTAAGAGTGAATAGTAGAATGACTCCTTATGAGTTAGGGTATGAAAGGAAACCATCACTCAAGCACTTCAGAGTGTATGGAAGTAAGTGTTTCATCAAGAGAGATGCTGATGGATTAGGAAGTTTTGATTCTTGGAGTGATGAAGGAATCTTCTTGATATACTCAACCAACAATAAATCCTATAAATGCTACAAAAAGAGATTGAGAAAGGTGGTTGAGCATATAAATGTGAGAATAGATGAAGACTCACATAGAGGAAAATCTGCACCGACACCTCACATTGACAATTTAGATGTTGAATATGAAGAACAATTTGATAATGGACTGGTAGAAGATGCACCAAACAAAATTCCCAACCAGTATGTGTTGTTCTAATCATCCAGAAGAAAAGAACATAGGAGATAGGAATGAAGGTGTGCAGACCAGAAGGAGATTAGCCTGGGAAAGTGAGCAGGTAAATTTATGCCTCATAACAGAAGTAGAGTCCAAAACATTTGATGATGCTAGAAAAAGTAAGAATTGGGTAGATGCCATGGATGAAGAATTGAGACAAATTGAGAAAAATCAAAATTGGGAACTTGTTCCTAGATCAACATACAAGAATGTAATAGGTACCAAATGGGTCTACTAGAACAAGATGAATGAAGAAAGTAAGATAGTCTGACATAAAGAAAGGTTAGTTTGCAAAGGGTATGCTCAAGTGGAAGGTATTGATTTTGAAGAAACCTTCGCACCGGTTGCTAGCTTAGAGGCAATAAGAATTTTTTTAGCCTTCTCAGCCTATAAGGGATATAAAGTATATCAGATGGATGTAAAATCTTCTTTTCTTAATGGTAATCTTGAACAAGAGGTGTATATGGAATAATCAGAAGGATAATTGTTGTATGAAGATGAGAGTTTTGTATGCCAGTTAAAGAAAGCCTTATATGGCTTGAAGCAGGCTCCCATAGCATGGTATTCCCGATTAGACAAATACATGAAGGAGCAAGGATTACAGAAAGGGAATGTAGACAACAACTTGTATGTCAAGGTAAATGGAGATCACATTATTATAGTTGTTGTATATGTGGATGGTATTATCTTTTGTGGAGATAAGGACATCATGTGCAAAGAATTTGCAGATCAGATGAAGACAGAATTTGAGATGTCCATGCTGGGTGAGTTGTCCTATTTTCTTTGTTTGCAGATCTCATAGCAGGAGAAAGGAATTTTCATCTCTCAAACCAAGTATACAAAAGACATGCTAAAAAATTTCAAATGGAGGACAACAAACTGGTAATTACTCCCATGGTTACTAGTTGTAAGTTGAGAAAACTAGATGAGTCACTTGAAGTTGACCAAACACTATATAGGTCTATGATTGGTAGTCTGTTATATTTAACAACATCTAGACTGGATATTATACAAGTGGTTTGCATGGTAGCAAGATTCCAAGCTACTCCTAAACAGACTCACTTAAATGCAGTCAGGAGAATCTTCAGGTATCTACAAGGAACTATCAATTATGGCTTGTGGTATCCAAAGAAAGGAGACTTTGCTTTGAAGGCTTATACTGATGCAGATTGGGAAGGAAGTATAGATGACCAGAAAAGTACAAGTGGAGGTGCTTTCTATTTAGGAGATTGGTTAGTATCATGGCACAACAAGAAACAAGATTCAATGTCATTATCTACTACTGAGGCAGAGTATATAGCAACTGCTACATGTTGTTCATAGGTTTTATGGATGAAGTAGACGTTGAAAGACATATAGGTGGAGATACCAGAACCTATTCCAATCCGGTGTGATAACTCAAGTGCAATCAACATCTCCAAGAATTCAGTAATGCACTCAAGAACAAAACACATTGCAATCAAGTATCACTTCTTGAGGGAGAAGGTAGCAGACAAAGAGGTCATAGTAGAATATATTCCAACTGGTGAGTAGATTGCTGACATATTTACCAAGCCACTTCCTTTGGGCCCATTTGAGTACTTGAGACAAAAGATGGGAGTTCTCCTACCATCTGGCAGCACCTAAATGCATAGGAGAATGCATGATTCAGGGGGATTCAATCATTGTTACTATCTTATGACTCTTGAATCATGAAGCATGGACATAGGGGGATATTGTGTCCTAACCGGGTGTAGTCAAGGGAAAGATTATTGGTGTTAGACTAATTTTCCCTTTTCCATTGCCGTCAAAGGGGGAGAGAAACTGGAAAAGACAATGTTGACATCAATTCCAAAGGGGGAAATTGTTGACATTGAGTTGTCATCGATTTCAACCGGTATTGCAGGCTACTGGTAGAAGTATGTCAAACCGGTATGAAGAAGATTTAACCAGCATAAGGAAGATTAACATTAAGGCTTGTCAACCAGTATGGTGGAAGACAAGTAGTTATTGAAACTATTAGTGACTTCATAGATATTAGGTGTGTTAGGGTTCCCACAGATACTGAGAGGGGGGGCTGAATCAGTATCTGACCAGTAATGAAATTTTCTTAAAACTGAATATGTAGAATATAAAGTAATAGTATACTGGTATGCAAGAATTAATGCAAATAATAGAATCAAAAGCATCCACATGAAAAGAACACCATAACACAAGATGTTTAACAAGGAAACCCAGTGTGGGAAAAACCTCGGTGGGATTTGTGACCCACAATATTCACTTACTGGCCAATAAGAGAATATTACTTACAATAGGGGCCTGCACATGCAGGAAGGCCAACTGCCTAGAGCTCACTGCTCAATAAGAAGTCACACTGACTTACAATGAGGATTTACACAAATCCAATATTCTGTACTGCTTTACAATAGCATCTTCAATGCCAGATTTTGTACTAGTTCTTGCTCTGTTCTTTACATATACCCTTGACCTACAATTCACACATTAGGTCTACCTTATAATTTATTTATTGCTTTCTATCCATATCCTACAAATGCCTACAATGATCTCTTTTATATACAAAAGTCATTTTACAATTTGCCAAGTCAGCTTACAATGATAAACAAAATATTACATATCAAAAATCCTATCGGCCTCTGTGTCGGTATACATATTTCCTTTTGTGTCGGTGTACATCTTCTGTGCTGGTGCCAGTGTAGATTGATTTTGTTGATGCCAGAGCACTATTTTGTTTGAGTAATGCTTTGCCGGTATAATGTCTTGCCAGTGCCATAGGATTGCAAGGTTGCCTGAGTAATGCTTTGCCGGTGCCATAGGATTGCAAGGTTGCTTGAGTAATGCTTTGCCGGTGCCATAGGATTGCAAGGTTGCCATCAACGACAAAACCTTCAATCACACACAATGTCTCATTGGAGTGTCCATATGCCAACAATCTCCCCCTTTGGCATTGATGGCAACACTCATGAGAAATTTCAAAAAGATATCCAAAAATGTGTAGACCAAAAAATGTTACCAAAAATGTGAGAGCTCCCCCTGAGCATGTGATCCCTGTGTTTTGAATTTTCTCATCTACTACTCCCCCTTTGGCATCAATGACAAAGGTTAGTAGATTTTGTAGTTGTACCAATTCATAACCTCAACCTTGTAGTTGGGTAGTTATTATCTAAAGAATATCTCCCAAAATTAAGTTTATGCCATCCATAAACTTCTTGCTCTCCTTTATTGCTATCTCAGTTCTATATACTGTACCGGTGAGATGCTGCAAGTGCTTTGCCAGTGTTTTGCTACCCTATGTTAGTGCCTTTGAGATTTCCTTATGCAGAGATGCTAAAGAGTCCAATCTTGGACTTAGTTTAGATCTCAAAAATTTTGCCTTGTTTATTATTTTCTCTTTTTCTCTTTCTAATTTGAGCAATTCTTCCTCAAAATTTGTTATCTTTTCCTCAAAAACTAATAATGCATCGGGTGAGTTAACAAAATTATCAACAAGTTTATTGATCTCTTCCTATACCTTGCTCATCTTTTTGTCTACATCCGTGATCAAAAAATTTATCTTACAGGTGTCTTTGTACAGAGTTTTGTACTCTTTCAATAAATTGCACAGTTCCAGTAGAAGTGTGTCAAATTCCCTGTTACACTTCTTTATTCCTTCCTCAAAGAATTTATGTTTCTCTTTTTCTACACTTTCCTTTATAGTTTCTACCTTTGTTTGCTCAAAATTTCTAGAAATATATTTACAAAGTGTATCCAACTGGCCTAAAGAATCTTTGTTGGCTATATTACAATTGGGAGCTGTTGATTTCAAAACTAGAATTGAATCATCTATCGCTTTATAGGCTTGTGAGCTATAATCAGTTATTTTCTTGATAGATTCAAGCAATACCTCTATTACATTTGATGGTGACCCAATAAACTGAGTGCCGGTGGAAGTGACCATGCTGGTATTGACCTCTGGTAGGTCTATTTGTGTCTCCATCTCTTTAAACATAGTTTTTCCTACATCATTTCTTTCCGGTGGCATCTGTTCTGTAGCCTTTAGCTCTGTTGTTTTCTCTATTTGTGTTCCAGATTCCATCTTTTTCTTTGAATCTGCTGCCAGTTGCTCTTTGTTTCCTATTGCCAGTTGCTCTTTGTTTCCTATTGCCGGTTGCTCTTTGTTATCAAATTTATCTATGGTATCCTTATCTACCACTATGTTGATTTTTTGAGTATCAACATTCATAGTATATAGGACTTCAGGATTAGGATTATTATCCTCTGTGTCCATGCTCTCAGCTGCCGGTTGATCTTCTATAGTTGTTGTTTTTACTAGTGGAGTATTTAAAGGAGGTGGGTGTAAGTTGTCTCTAATCTTGATACTTGGTGGTCCACCAACTTTACCTTTCCCTTTCTCCTTTTGATATACCAGAATGGGCTTGGGATTCCTATATTCTTCTTGTTTTTCTTTTTCAACCAAGAATGTATCCCAACCATCTTCTATTTCATTTGAAACTTCAGTAACTCTACCTACCATTAGTGATATTTGCCAGTGTGCAGTGGAAAAAACTGTCCGATTGGCCGAGCTATCAAATCATCAATTTCCTTAGGTGAGTTGACCGGGTATACTGCAAGTAATTTTTCTATTTTAATTTTCTTATCCAACTCAACTATTCCTTGCCTTCTGGCCTCAAGTCTTTTATATAATTCATTAGGAATTTCATTTAGGACTTGCATTAAAAACTTTTTATACATGTCCATGTGTAATATAACACTTTCCTCAACTTGTCCTTTCTCATCATCTGATAGGGTGTCATAGATTTTCCCTATGTTTTTCAATTTACCTTCCTCTGTGATCTCATTCAGTAATATGTCAAAAGGGGCCAAGTCAGTGTTTGTCTTCTTCTTCTTTTTGGGGGTTAGCTTTTTCTTAGGTGTGGCTTTCTTGACTGGAGACCTCATAGCTTGTTGCTTTTGTCTTGTCCTTCTAAGTGAAGGAGTGGATACCAGTGAGGGGTCTCTTTTCCTAACAACTGTTTTGAAAGTTGCTGGCATATCTCCTTCTGAGGAGGTATCTATCAGTGATAGATGAGTTTCAGGCTGTTGGGCTGCCAACTCTTCTTCTGTTATGCTGGTTTTCTTTAATACATCATCTTTTATTGCTTTTTCTTGCCTGGTTCCTTTCCTCACAAATGCCTCAACTTTCTTTACTCTCTTTTTAGATTGAATTTGACTTTCGATGGTCTTAGCACTACCAAATACTTCTTCCTTTGGTTCATTGGGGGCTTCCAGAAGTGCTTTGGCATAAGTTTCCACTATGTGGTCATCTGTTTCATACCCCATCTCTGTAACCCAAATTGTTCTTGGGATGATTGCTTCCATCCAAATCTCATCCTTTTTTATTACAAAGCATATATCATCCTTGTATTTGTTGACAATTTCTTGTGATAGTCTGATTCTTTTATTCATTCTGACCTTTAGTGCTTGAAAATACTCATTGATATTCTTTTCTCTGTTTTCACCCATGTTGTTGAATAAGTCAGACAATTGTTTTCCTACCGGTATGTTGAATCCAAAATCCTTATAGCCTATACCGGGAGCCTGTTTGGTTATATGTAACATTAAGCATACAAGCAAATTTCCAAATCTAAAGGTTCCTTTCTTATCCTTCTTGATTTTTGCCAAATTGTCAATTAACTCATCTTTTGACCATTCACAGATATCAATTTTTACATTGTCCTTACCCATGTCATAAGCACTTTTTATGCATAAACTGGAAACAGAGTTAAGCCTATTTGCATGAGTTTCTTTGTAACCTAGAATCATGCTAATGAATCTCACATTTGTATCGGTCACATCATTAACCCTCAATGATCTTTTGTCAGATGTTGCACCAGTTAATTTCATTACTAGGTCATTGGAGACCTTCTTCATTTTGTCGGGTCTAGTACTGGTTGAAGGTAACCCTGTTACTGCTTTCATAGCTACCTTTGTAATTTTATGCACAAGGTCAAGCCAAAAGAATGAGCCATGTACCCTGCTAAGAACTATCCTAACCACTTCCTTGGGAAATTCAGGAATGTAGAGGATTTCAGTGAATCCTAGGGTTTCAACAATTTTATGTTCAGGTTTCACATTTTCGGCATTTTCACATATAATAGATTTATACATGTTTTTGATTTCTTCATCACCTAATTCCTCTATGTTGCAATGAATATACATTCTAGGGTCTTCTGCATAAACAACACCCTTTGGAATTTGGGAAAAAGCACCTGTGTTGTCATCTTTCTTAGCTACCTCAGGAACTAGCTGAAACACAGGCTTAGGTCATTTTATAACCTTGACTACTATAGGGTTTGCTATGAATTCAGGTGCAGAGGAGGATGCCATGATGATAAATACCTTTTTCTACCTTTGGATGGATTGATTGCTGAAGTGCTTTGTCTCTTTGCTCAGAATGCCTTAGCTCAGAAATCTTTACGCTCTCTGAAAGTTTGAATTCACGATGAAATGAAATGGAGCCAAAAACCTTATTTTATAAAGTCTTTTCTGCTACCTACCACATTAATTATTTGCCGGCAATGTATTAGCTCAACTTTATTTGCCAATAATGAAGGATTTTCAACTTCTTTTCTCTAACCGAGGGAATAATAGCACATGTGTCATTAAATTGCCAAACCCTCAAGATAATTTTTTTCAATTTGATGAAGAACATCCTTCCGGTGGAGCATTGCTTTGTCCTGCTGGTGGAGCATCATATTGTCCTGCTGGTGAAGCATTTGTTGGTTCTACCAGTGGAGGAGTAACCCCAATATTTAGATCACCTTTTCTAATCCATTGCTTTGAAAATTCTTGCTTAACCTCTTCAACCTTTTATTTACCTTTCAAGCTAGTACTTTTGTTATCTACCGGTGTACCTTTACTTCTACAGAATTTAGCAATATGACCAATCTTGTTACATGCATAACAAGTTACATTATTTTTCTGAATAGCTTTCCCATAACCTATGCCGGTTTGTGTTCTGCATTTATTTGATAAATGACCAAATCTTCCACAAACATAACATCTTACATTCATTCTGCAATTTTCAGAGTTATGACCAATTTTGTTGCATTTGGTGCATTGACCGGTGGGAGGATTGATGTTTTGATAATTCCTAGATCTACATTCATTTGCCCTATGACCATATTTATTACAATTAAAGCATTTTCCATTGAATTTGTAAGTATTAGAGGGTCTTACTAGTTTGCTTTGATCCTGGGTATTTGCAGTACCGGAGCTTTCTCCAACTTCAAATTCAACTCCAGAAGTGTCACCTTTGGCTTTTTGATTCTTCAATAAGGTACCAAGTTCTTCTGAGCTTTTCTTGAATTTTTCTTTGTGTTGATTTGCAGTTTCCAATTACCATTCCAAGATCTCTTTTTGTCTCATTAGTTCATTCGAGTCATTTTGAGTATGCATCAGATCTGTCTTCAACATGTCATTTTTATACCTATGTCTTGTGTTCTCATTTGCTACATCACTTAGTCTTCTGGTCAATTCTTCTTCATTCTTCTTCCTATCCTCAATCTCTTTGCAAAATCTCATAGTCATATCCTGCATTTCATTTTTTGTTGTCATGATCTCTTGTTTCAATTTGCTTATCATATCATTTAGTGATTCCTTTTCATCATTTTCATTTTGCAATTTTTCACAAAGTTCTCTTCTCTTGTTTCTTGTAATAGTAAGATTTTCTTGAAGTGCCTGAATAATGTCCTGAGCTACTTTTAAATCATCTTCTAATTTAATATTTTTCAACTTCTCTGCATCATAGTCAGTAAGAGCTCCTTCAAGTTGCTTCATCAGATTTTCCATTTTTACCGATGTCAAGATCTTCCTCAAGTTGTTAGGCTTTTGAAAATAGAGGACCAAGCTCTAATACCAATTGTTAGGGTTCCCACAGATACTGAGAGGGGGGCGGGGGAATCAGTGTCTGACTAGTAATGAAATTTTCTTAAAACTAAATATGCAGAATATAAAGTAACAATATACCGATATGCAAGAATTAATGCAAATAACAGAATCAAAAGCATCCACATGAAAAGAACACCATAACACAAGATGTTGAATGAGGAAACCCGATGTGGGAAAAACCTCGGTGGGATTTGTGACCCACAATATTCACTTACTGGCCAATAAGAGAATATTACTTACAATAGGGGCTTGCACATGCAGGAAGGCCAACTGCTTAATAAGAAGTCATACTGACTTACAATGAGGATTTACACAAATCCAATATTCTGTACTGCTTTGCAATAGCATCTTTAATGTCAGATTTAGTACCGGTTCTTGCTCTGTTCTTTACATATACCCTTGACCTACAATTCGCACATTAGGTCTGCCTTATAATTTATTTATTGCTTTCTATCCATATCCTACAAATGCCTACAATGATCTCTTTTATATACAAGAGTCATTTTATAATTTGCCAAGATGGCTTACAATGATAAACAAAATATTACATATCAAAAATCTTGTCGGCCTCTATGCCGGTATACATATTTCATTCTGTGCCAGTGCCGGTGTAGATTGATTTTGTTGATGTCGGAGCACTATTTTGTTTGAGTAATGCTTTGCTGGTATAATGTCTTGCTAGTGCCATAGGATTGCAAGGTTGCCTGAGTAATGCTTTGTCGGTGCCATAGGATTGCAAGGTTGCCTAAGTAATGCTTTGTCAGTGCCATAGGATTGCAAGGTTGCCATCAATGACAAAACCTTCAATCACACACAATGTCTCATTGGAGTGTCCATATGCCAACAAGGTGAGATGCATGTGTGTGTTAGCATGTTGAGTGATAACTGGTAGAGAATAAACTAATTTGGAGGTTGGATGCCTGTTTATGATGAAGAGGTAGAATGTTAAAATGACCACAAACCACTGGAGGTGAAGATGTTCTATCAGAGTAGTGTGCACTATTGGTTAGCACGAGGAGAAGGTATCACCGGTAAGGGCTTGTGCTGGTATGAGTATGTTGAATATTCAAGTGTAAATTGACCTTGTTTCAGTGAGCTAAGTGTATGGTTGATGTGATGCCATGTGGAGCTAAGGTGGAAAGCATGCAGAGGTTGGTGAAGTTTCCATCAACATGGTTATTGAAATAGTTAGTTGACATTAATGAAACAACCAAAAATCACAGGATGATAACAGATTGATGCAGCTCGAGGAAGAAAGAGTGACAGAGAAAGATCAAGGAGGCGTTGGTGCCTGGATTGAGGCAAAGAAATCAGACTGCAAGAGGACCTCGAGAAGGAAACAGCTAGTTCATAAATGAGTCGACATATTTCAAGGCCAAAAATCATGGTCGGGATTGCTATCTTTAGAAAATATGCATTGGCTAATGGAAAACACGTGCAGATGCATTCCTCCAATGTAGGTGATTGATCCAAGATAGATTGGATCAGATCTGATGCAAATTTGGTTGGGTGAAGGAAACCCTAACCACCCTTAGTTTGATTGATTTTTGGGGGGAAAGCTCAAGATTAAATATGATGACTTGAGACTGTGATCGGTGCTGCTGCAGAGTGAAGGTAAGTGTGAAATTTTTGTCTGAGAGTTGAGAGACAAACACTTGAAGTGTTAATGAGAAAAAGAGTATACCAGTAAGGATAACCAGGGTAAACTGGTGTAAGAAACAAACCGATAGAGTCAGCATAGGATGCAAAGGTGAAAATTTGAAGGAAGAAACATCTGATAAAGAGTGATCGGTGTGACTTGAATTGAAAAGATATTGTGAAAGGAGACTTAGCAAAGTTAGAATTAGCAGCAAAGTAAAGTTGTAGAGTATGTGGAGGAAGCATAGACTGGTAAGGTTGAAACCGACAGAGTAGAATTTTGTAAGGTTGCAAAACTTCTTTTGTATTATGGATCTCATTTGTATAACTGAGTTTTATATTGTTTTCACTAAGTTGGTGCTTATTGCAGGGGTTGTAGCTCCTTTAGGTTGTGGCCTATAAATTATGTAGGGGTTGGTGCTCCTTGGGTTGGTGTCCTAAAATTGTAATAAGATATTTTATATTGTGAGGTTGGATTGGAACAGAAGATATCCAACATCTATTCTCAACAAGGTTTTTCCCACATTGGGTTTTCCTCATATATCTAGTGTTGTGTGATGCATTCTTGTGTATGAGTTATGTTGATGTTCTAGAAAATCATTTCACACACTTAGTTTGCATTGTTTGAGCTATTGGTTAGCACTCAGTTTGTTTTATATATTACCAGTATATCCCTGTTGAAGAAAATTTTCTTAAATCACTGATTCACTCCCCTCTCAGTGATCCATTTTGTCCAAAATAATCATCATTTGTGCATTATTCAATTTTCCAAACTTTGTTCACCAAATTCAAAACTCAATTCAAATTTCCCCTCTAGTGCATGAGTTTTACCACTATTATTCCTACCTCTAATATCCCTGTTAGATGAAGCATTTGAATTAAGGCTTCCCAATGTCTAATTCCTAGAGAGATGGAGCCTAATTTGGGTGACATATTCAATGAGGATAATGCTAATTTGTATCATCCTAATAACATCCCTATCTACTCGATTGATGATTAAAATGATGAAGAAGAATCTTTGACTAGAGTTTCCATAGATCAACTTTCAAAATTGGATAATTAATTTGACAACTTTCAACAATGGATGTCCCAAGAATATCGTAATAGTGAATCTCTTCTATTAATTGAAGGTATAAAATGTATGATTCAAAGTGATAAGAATGGAACTGATATATTATGTGGCATTTCCCATATTGTTGATTCTAATTTCATGTGTATAAAGAGTTGTGCTGAGAACTTAGGTTATTCACAACCTCCTACATACATCAATCATTATATTCCTTTAATACTTCAATAACTATCATTCCTACTTTCACTTAAAACATCATGACTACATCAACTCAAAATGTTATACCTATAAATATTAGTCATGGGGGAAATCCCTCTTCTTCATTCAACCCTCCATCTTTATATATGCCTCCAATAAGTATTCCTCTTGTCTCTCAACCACTTAATGTGATACAAGGGGGAAATTCATCCAATCATTCTATCCCTCCTTTTAGTGTCTCATTTCCTACTCAATCATCACCTATGCCTACTTACCATAGTGTTCTACCACCCTATTTTCAATCAATGCCTTCTTTCAATAACATCATACCACCTTCTCAATCAAACATGTATAACATAAATTCCTCAACCAGAGTAACCATTAATAGTCGTGCTCAAACTATGTCATCATTACAACAACAAATCGGTTCTATGAGTCAATCCAAGTTTAGTGTGCCCACTTTCTCTTGATATTTTTAGAGTTGTTCCTGTTGGAATTACATTAAGTTTGTTGGTATGATGATAGTGAGAAGGTTATTGGAGATTGATGATATAATTGATAAAGGATGATTACTATCTTAATAATATTATTTTGTCATTGATATCAAGCAATTGATTTCTGATTCAATATGATGTTGCCATATCTTAAAGAGTATGTTTTGATGAGTATAAAAATGTCGGTAAGGGACACAGAAAGAATGTGAAAATGAAGGGAAGTAATAAGTTATTCGATGGGAAACTAGTACCGAGTTAGACAGTGATGAGATTATGTTATTTTAATTGTTTTGATATCCTATATATGTGTATTCGAAGACTGAATAAGAAGGAGAAAAGATTTCATGTAATAGAATGAGTAAAGGTTTGATACTGTTCTATTTTACCGAGCAAGGAGCTAGTCGGCAAACACCAAGGTTATCTGTGTCGGTTAAAGAAGAAAGAAGTTACTGAGTAAAGTTCTCTATTTACCAAGTATCAACTGAGCAGTAACAAAATGTATTGGATGAATAAATACATTATTAAATGAAGGATGCCAATGAGCTGGAGATTTATAGAAGATTGCAATATCGTGCAAGAAGTTTTTTAAGGATCAACGACAATGAAAATTCAAGAGTTGGATCTATAGCACAGATTGAATGGTCATAACAGAGCACAAGTACCAAGGAAAGTATACAAGTTTCAAGGCAAGATAAAACTTTTTTTCAGTTCGAAGGATTCAATGAACCTAGTCAAGTTTAAAGATCTGATGGCTAAGATTAATCATGGGAAATGAGATTAAGGAGATTAAGCAGTTAGGAATTGCTTATAAATAAGGAATAGTTGATGAACATAGAAAGTGGGAAAATAGAAGAGCAGTGATACTGCAGAGGTGATTATTGAGTACAGAAGATTGAAGATCTATTGAAGAACAAATTGAGAAGCCAAGAAAGAAGGAAGATAAGTCTTTTGACAAGATTATTTTGAGCACATAGAGTCTGCTTTGACATTTCAGATGTGAAGTTGCAGATATATTTTATTACTGTTATTTATTTTGTAAGTGACAGGAAATATCTTAACCGAGTGGACCTAACAGTCTTATTTGTAAATCCTCTAGCAAGGTAACATTCTGAATGAGTGTTTGAAATCCTTTGACAAGGTCACTTCTAACAAAGTGCAAGATTTTGATAGATCTGAGGGAAATCCCTTGACCGGGTCACATCTAGCAATGTGCTTATGTAATCTTTAATAGGACTGGCTTTTAACCAAGCATACTCTAGAAGAGTATATTTTCTTAGTGGGTCTGAAATCCCACGGTGGTTTTTCCCTATTTGGGTTTCCACGTTAAATCTAGTGTTAAATGTGTTTTGATGTTTCAAGTTTATCAGCTTATGAGTTTGAATGATTTACAGTCATAGTTGCATATCAAGTAAGTTCTACCGAGGTTGAATCTGACGAATATTTGTATTGTGAGTTTATCTGATTCGCCCCCCCTCTCATCTAACTAACAATTGGTATCAGAGCAAGAACTCCAAAAGAAAAGTTTAAAGGAACTTGAGGCAAGATCTGAAGATGTATAAAAGGGATGCACCAAAGTTGAACAAGTCAAGTTTCTCCACATGGTAGAAAAGGATGAAGTTGCACTTATCAGGAATTGGAGAGTATGCAACATATTATTTGGAGAATGATTACACTGCACCTAGCACCTACCCGATGACAATGGAAGAGATAAAGGCAAAGTAAGAACATATTCAAGCAATGATTGAAATAACATCAGCATTGACCGACTCAGAGTTTAATGATCTAGAAGGTTGTAATGATGCCAAAGCTATGTGGAATAAGCTTATATATGTGTATGGTGGTGATGAACATGTTCAAAGAGAAAAAGTAGATAGTCTAAGAGGACAACTTGAATCCATGAGAATGAATGAAGGTGAGAGCAGAATCCAATACAGTACAAGGTTAAAGGAAACTGTCAATCAAATCAAAGGAGCAGGGGGAACTATTGAAGAAAAGGATGTAACAAGTAAGTTGCTGAGAACACTTCTACCTGCTTATGCCATTCGAGTCTCTGCAATTAATGAATTAAGGTGTGTACCAAACATGCCAGTCTCTTTGGATGCTACTATCGGTAAGCTACATGCTTTTGAGTTGAGTAATTTTGATAATAGTGGGTCTTTGGTAAACAAAGTTGAATCTACATTTAGTTCTTTTCATCTTGATGAATCTAATGATTACAATGATAGAATGTATAAGTATGCTGAAGGAAATCACAGTGGAGCAAGTGAGAGATTTCACAAAAACATGGAAGAAGTACACAAACTATATGAGGAAATCAAAAAGCAAGAAGAGTTTGCAGCATTATTGGCCAGAAGGTTAGCGAGAGGCAAAGGTAAGTATAAAGGAAAGTTACCTTTGAAATGTTTTAACTATGATAAAATTGGACATATGGCTTCAAACTATCCTAACAAAGAATCTAGTGAAAAGAGAGAATACCGAGATGATAGACAGAAAGACAACCAATATAGAGGGTACCGAGACTTCAGAAGGAGAGATAGAAAGACATGGCTAGTAGCTGATGAGAAATCCAATGATGATAAATCTGATGGGACTGAGACAAAGGAAGTTGTATATGTGGCTATCAAACATGGATCAAATGAAGAAAGGTATGAAGAAAAAGCCTTAATATCACACATAAATAATAATGATTCTTGGATCATAGATAGAGGATGCTCACATCACATGACAAGTGATAAACACAAGTTTGTTAAATTAGAAATTATGATGGAGGTTATGTAAGATTTGGTAATGATGCACCATGTCCTGTGAAAGGTAAAGGATCTATCACACTTCTTGACAATGCTAAATGTGATGATGTATATTGGGTTGAAGGTCTAAAATACAATTTGTTGAGTGGAGCACAACTAAACAATACAGGATACCGAATAGAATTTCAGAAAGGAATTGTCAAAGTTCATGACAAACATGGAAAGTTGGCTGCTACTAGGACTCAAACAAGAGGTAATACATTTCATCTTCACTCAACTCAGAACAATTGTTTGTATGCAAAAATAGAAGATACCTGGTTATGGCATAAAAGGTTTTGTCATGTAAATTTTGATAACTTGATCAAACTAAGTAAGAAGCACCAAGTAAGAGGTCTACCGAGCTTGGAAAAACTTGAGAATGCAATATGCCGAGGATGCCAGATGGGTAAGATGACAAAATAAAGCTTTACAAGTAAGTATTACACTTCTAAAGGAATTTTAGATCTTGTACACACTAATCTTTGTGGTCCTATGAAAGTTCAAAGCTATTATGGTGATAAATACTTCATATTATTTGTGGATGATTACTCAAGGATGATGTCAGTTATGTTTTTAAAATAGAAATCAAAAGCCTTTCAAATGTTCAAATGGTATAAGGCAAGAGTTGAAAATGAAACAGGAAGACAATTGAAATGTCTAAGATCTGATAGAGGAGGAGACTTCATTTCAGATGAATTTAACTTATTTTGCAATGATCATGGTATAAAGAGACAAGTGTCTGCACCGAGAACACCACAACAAAATGGGATAGCTAAAAGAAGAAACACATCAATTGTAGATTGTGTCAGAACCTTGATGATAGAAAAGAGAGTAACTCAAATATTTTGGAGAGAAGCAATAAGCACTATAGTTTACACCCTGAATCGAGTACAACTAAAGAAAGGAACTATGAAGACACCGTATGAAATCTGGTATGACAAGAAACCAAATGTAAGTTATCACAAAGATGACAGAAATGGAAAATTTGATCATAAAAGCGAGGAAGGAACATTTCTCGGTTATTCCTCTAGGAGTAAAGCATTTAAATGTCTGATCAAACCATCTAACAAAATAGTGGAAAGTGCAAATGTGAAAAATGATGAATTTGTAGAAAGGAATGATGAAGGAAACTCCAAAGAACCAGAGGATTAGGAAGAGTTTGTATATGTACAACCGAGAAGTCTAACTGAGAAAGCCAATGAAGAAAATACTCAGTTACCGAGTGATGAAGAAGATCATACAGAGCCTACTGAGCCTATATTAGCAAAATATGTTAGAATAAATCATGAATCAAGTCAGATTATAGGAGATAAGGATGCTCCAGTGATGACAAGGAACAAACTGAGACAGAACACATGTCTGATATCTGAGTTTGAACCGAGGATAGTAAAAGAGGCATTAAGCAATGAAGATTGGGTGAATGCTATGACAGAAGAGATTGAACAAATCAAGAAAAATGAAAGATGGACACTAGTCCCAAGACCAAAAGAGAAAAATGTAATCGGTACAAAGTGGATTTTCATAAATAAGCTAAATGAAAAAGGTGAGGTCATTCAGAATAAAGCAAGGCTAGTTTGTAAAGGTTATGCTCAAGAAGAAAGAATAGACTATGGTGAGACTTTTGCACCTGTGGTAAGACTTGAGTGAGTGAGAACATTGTTGGCATATGCTGCTTACAAAAATTTCAAGGTATATCAAATGGATGTTAAATCTGCATTTTTGAATGGTATACTAGAAGAAGAATTTTACATTGAATAGCCTAAAGGATTTATTGAAGAGAAGAATAAAGATTAGGTATGTAAGTTAAACAAAGCTTTATATGGCCTAAAGAAAGAACCTAGAGCATGGTATGAAAGGTTGCACTCTTACTTAATCAAGATTGGATTTATGAGGACTAGTGAAAATAGCAACATGTATATGAAGAATGATGAGGACAATGGAATACTGATTTCAGCCATATTTGTTGATGATATTATTTTTTGTGGAAATGATTATTTATGCAAGAACTTTGGAAATGAAATGTGCAAAGAATTTGAGATGTCATTAATCGGTGAAATAAAGTATTTTATAGGTTTACAAATACTATAAATGAAAAATGGGATTTTCATTACTCAATCCAAGTATATAAAGGAAATCTTGAAGAAATTTGGAATGGAGGATTCTAAACCTGTAAGTACTCCTATGACTACTAATTGTAAACTATCAAAGAATGATGAATCTGCATCTATTGATGAGACACTTTATCGATCTATGATTGGAAAGTTGCAATATGTAGTTCACAGCAGGCCTGATATAGCACATGCAGTAGGTATAGCTGCAAGATTTTCTGCAGATCCCAAAGAAACCCATATGATAGCAATCAAGAGAATTTTCAAATACTTGAGAGGCACTGAAGATTAAGTGGTTAGGAATTGCTCATAAATAAGGAATAGTTGATGAACACAAAAAGCGGGCAAATAGAAGAGCAGTGATACTGTAGAAGTGATTACCGAGTATAGAAGATTGAAGATTTGATTGAAGAACAGATTGAGAAGCCCAACAAGAAGGAAGATAAGTCTTTTGACAAGATTATTTTAAGCACATAGAGTCTGCTTTAACATTTCAAATGTGAAGTTGCAGATATATTTTATTACTGTTATTTATTTTGTAAGTGATAGGAAATCTCTTAACTGAGTGGACCTAACAGTCTTATTTGTAAATCCTCTAGCAAGGTAACATTCTGAATGAGTGTTTGAAATCCTTTGACAAGGTCACTTCTAACAAAGTGCAAGATTCTGATAGATTTGAGGGAAATCCCTTGACCGGGTCACATCTAGCAATGTGTTTATGTATTCTTTAACAGGATTGGCTTTTAACCGAGCATACTCTATAAGAGTATATTTTCTTAGTGGGTGCAAAATCCCACAGTGGTTTTTCCCTATTTGGATTTCCACATTAAATTTGGTGTTAAATGTGTTTTGATGTTTCAAGTTTATCAGTTTATGGGTTTGAATGATTTACAGTCATAGTTGCATATCAAGTAAGTTCTACCGAGGTTGAATCTGATGAATATTTGTATTGTGAGTTTATCTGATTCACACCCCCCCCTCTCATCTAACTAACAGTCCCTCCTAAACATGTTGAAGTCCCTCAGTTGGAACTCTATAATGGAAAAGGTAATCCTTTAACACATGTCAAAATAGTCCAAACTTTGTGTACTGACTTTGCAAATGATCAAAGATTGCTTGCCAAACTATTTACTAGAACACTAAGAGATAAGGCTTTACAATGGTATTTCTCTTTGCCTCACTATTCTATTACTTCTTTTAAACAATTAGAAAATTCTTTATTTCAACAATTTCAAAACAACATAGGTCCTAAAATCACTTTGATTGATTAGGCATTGTAAACAAGGTTTTAAAGAAAAAGTGACTGATTTCATTGGTAGATATAGGCATTTGCATTCTCAAATTTATTTTCCAATGCCTAATAATGATATTCAAAGAATTTTCATTTCTAATTTGCAAAAAGACATTAGGGACAAACTTCTCCTTTCTAAGTTTACTTCCTTTTCGCAATTGTGCGCAACACTTCACAATTATCAATTGACTGTGAGTCAACTAGATCAATTTACTACTATGGCTCTGAGTGATAAGGGTGAGAGTTCTCAACAATTGTTTGCAAAGTTCAAACCGAATAAAGGCTTCATCAAATTCAATGACACCATCAATAACAATAATATGAATGTTACAACAAGTGTTTAATCTCTGTTCTACGCATAATTATTTTACTGCGTATTAGATTTTGATTATGTTTTGTTTTAATTTTGGTGGGTGTCATGGTAAGCCATGGAGGTGAGGGACCACCCACCATGGGTTTACCCATGGCGGTGGGCAACCACCCACTATGGGCTACCCATGGCGGTGGGAAACCACCCACTATAGGCACCCATGGTGGTGGGGAAACCCCACCCATCGTGGGCTTCCCCATAGTGGTCATAGCCCTAGTAGTAGGATCTCCACCACCACCATGGAGGGTCCATGGTGGAATCACCCCCCCCCCCCTTCATGGTAATATTTGTTTTGGCTACAATTAAATTGATAGAAAACAATTTGTTTTATTATATTAAAAAATTTCATAGATATTAATATTTCTTTGGGATCGATAATATATATATATACCTTTTCAGTTCATTTCATTATTTTATTAATGTTAATACATTTATAATTGTTTATTGATGTTGGTCATATATATATATATATATATATATATATATATATATATATATTCATAATTTGGAAAAAGTAGTTTGTTTGATAAGATAGTAAAATGGATAAAAATAGTTATATTTTGAATAAATTTACCTTGGTTTTGATAAAGATAGTTGTTAAGGATAAAATTAGATATATTTAGATTAATGTTAATAGACTCGAGTATAGGGTTATATTTTGGCAAAATATATATGTATTTTGTTAAATATAGATATATTTGGATATTAGATATATTTTTGAGGAACATAAATGTACTTAGATTTATACATATGTTAATTCATATAATTAATTAATCATGAGGTTAAGTTCTGTTTCAGATTATTTATATGTAAACTGTATCATTTGAACTCTAGATTCTTCCTTTTTATTTGTTGTTGACCAAAATCATGATAGCCAACTAGCAATTATGTATTATGTTATCTTGAATGATTGAATAATGAAATGTTAGTTTTATTGCGCAAATTAATAGGAAATAAATGAGTTATTATGGTGTAAAATTTTGGGTTATTAAAATTAATGTTATTTTGAATTAATTATTGAATAGATGGTGTTATGGTCTCTTTGGTGTTTTATTTGGATTCTCTTATGTTTGGCATTATGAGACCTTGTATTTGTTTATGGGTGTTGTCTATCATAGTTGGATACTCGGTTATGTTGCTTTAATATAATTTGGTTATGAAGGCTAGGGGCTATGCTTGGGTTCTTAATTGTGTATGGTTTCTTTTCATCTTTTAATGTAATGAGATTGGTGTCCTTCATGACTTCTATGCTTGTCAATCATCCTTTGTCACATTGAACCTCCTTTTGTTTAAACATGTTCTAGCAAGTCAGTCAACCTTGTTATAGTAAATGGGTCTAGAGTCTTGGTGTTCTGGGTGTCATAGATCTTGTGATGTATCTTGGATTCGTAGGTGCATGTCAAGGGGGAATGGCTTTCATTGGGGTTTGGGACCCAAAGTGGTCGCTAGGGTTACTCAATGAGAATTTTGTAATCAAGTGAAAATTTAAAATAATGAACTCGAGAGGGTAGATAGTTTAGATTAATGAAGATTAAATTGTTGCCTGTCTTACACTTGGGTGCTTGTTTTAGACTGAGGTAAGTAGAGAATGCCTAGAATAACGTCCACCTATTTTGTCCCTTAGAAAGGTTGGTGTTGTCCACTAGTGTTAGTATGGGGGTTGTCCATAGGAATAGGTTGATGATTTTCCTTAGGAGGGAGATTAGTTCTATCCATGAGGGGAACAACCTCATCTTGAAGAATATGAGGAATGTGAATTGTTGGGGATCTAGGCCGACTTAAGGATAATATCATATCTTTCTTCCATTTTTTATAAGATTGAAAAAGAGATTATCTCCTTGATGGAAGAGATTAAAATTGCTTAGGCCAAAATAAATCAATAGGAATACCAGAGCTTATTTCAGATGGACAGAATAAGCTATGGTTCATGGTTATGATTTCTCCATTGTGAGGAAATTTTAGACACTTGTAGATTGGAGAAGCAATAGACTTCATGGAAGATAGCCAAGGATAGCCCAGCTTCACATGGAATTGCTCAGAAGAGGGTATGATAAAAAAGTCAACATGCATAGATTTAGTATGAAATTCAATACGAAGGGTGATAGAGCCAATGGTAGGACAAGAGAATCCATCAGATAACTTCACAACCACATTAGAGGCATCATATATTTGTTGGAAATTTGTAGGAATTGATTATGTGCTGAATTGGTGTTTGTCATTGATGGCAACACTGGCAACACCGACTGTACTAGTTGCATTGGTAGTTTACTGGTATTTGGTTGGTCTCGGTAGGATGTTTGGTTTCTGGTAGGATTATGATCTGGTATGCTCTGGTATGTCTGGGTTATGGAATTGGCTTACTCATATTCATGTTCAATTAGTTGGTTTTGATCTGGTAATCGGATGCTATCCTGCTTACTGGCAAGCTTGGTTTGTTGTTTCGGTGAGGGTTTCACCGATAGAGCTTTGTTGAAGATATTTGATGATATGCATAAGTGGTGTTGGTGCAGATTCTAGTGGAGATTTTGGATGCTGATGGTGATCGTGTTCGAGACTTGGTTTATTGGGGTCATTGCTTTAGCATGTCTGGACCTAAATTGGGTCCCGGTATTATCTAGGTTATGGACCAGTATCTGTAACATGTTGGAGGATGTTCTTGATGCGTTAGCGGTGAGATTTAAGGATTGGTTTACATTGTTTCAAGCCTAAGCTGACTTGGTTGATCATTTTATTATGGGTTTAAGTTATGAATTTATTGTATTATCTTTTAGGTGGCCGACCTAATTGTTTAGGTCCAGGGTTGGTATAAATATGATGTAAGATCTCATTGTAGATCATGGCAGATAATGTATGGTATGGGATTACGAAAATATTGTTGTAATCATACAAGAAGAGGACTTGGTCTATCATGGGTGATCGAGTTGGAATTGTGAAAGAGGATTTAGTCCTCTGGTATTGAGCTTAATTGAAATTGTATTCAGGCATAGGAGATGCTATCGTTGCAGTTCAATCCTCATTCTGGATTGTTGTTCGATGTTTTATGTAGTCAGTGAGACTCCTTTTGTGATGAGTAGTGTGCTCTAGGCTATTGGACTTCTTGCATGTGTAGGCTCCTTATTGTAATATGTATTCATCTGATTAATAGATAGATATTGTGGGTCTCCAATCCCACCATGGTTTATCCTCTTTGAGGTTTTCCATGTATATATCTATGGTGCTATGGTGTTCATCTTTGTGTTTACATTGTTTCTTATTGTTATATGCTTTTATGGTTATCGGTTGATAAGTTGGTGTATTAATAAGGTTAAATTTATCCATTCTGGTAGAACATTAAGTCACCCCCCCTCTCAGTGTTCTCAGTTTCCAACAATTGGTATCAGAGCCTAGTGCCTCAGAGGAAGTTTAACAGCTTGAGGAAGATCCTATGATGCTGAAAGATTGAGGAACATGAAGATGCAAGATAAGTTGAGATCTATGAAGGAATTCATTTTTACCATGCAAGAGAGGTTGTCAACTACACAAGCGAGGAGGAAGGAACTTTTACAAAATTAGGATGATGAAGAGAAGGATGCCCTTAAGGAATAATGTCAGAAGATGAGTCAGGAGAATATGGTCATGAGGAATGAAATGAAATCTCTAACTATGAGGATGTCTAAGGAGATTTAAGACTAGAAGAAGAAAGAATAAAATCTTGCTATATTTCTGAAGGGCAGATCTTAGGAATGTATTAGGTTGGTTCATGAGAATGATATGTTGAGAACTGAATTGGTGCAGTCACATAACAATGAGAAGGAATTGGAAAGAATGGTAACAATCCTAAGAGATGATCTGACTATTGCAAATGAGTACAAATATAAGTTCAAGGTTAATTCTGCTAAGCTTGATGAATTATTGAAAGATCAAAGGGACACTGGAGACACTAGTGGTCTTGGATTTGAGCATGGAGAGAGCTCTGGTACTGCACAATGTAGATCAAAAGGTTAACCGAAATCAGAGGTCACTAGTATGATAACCCAATGCCTATAAATTCAATGGTAGATGCTTTGTTTGTAATATATTTGGTCGTATGGATAGACATTGTATAATTAGAGCAAATCAGAATAATAATGCAATTCCCAATCAATGTTCAAATTGTAATAAGTATGGTCATAAGATAGAAGGTTGCAGAATGAATATAAAATGTCATGCATGTGGAAAGTTTGGATATATGGCTAATCAATGTAGGTCAAGGAATGGTCAAGGTTACAGTAAGGCAATTCAGAAGAACAATGTTACATGTTATGCATGCACCAAAGTGGGACATATTGCTAAATTTTGCAGAAGCAAGGATCCACCAACAGGAAGTGATAAATATAATGAGAAGGGAAAGAAGAAGGTTGATGACACTCAGAGGGAGCATGAGAAGAAGTGGGTTATGAATTCTAAGGCTCAACTAGCATAATCAATTGCCCCAGATGTTCATTTGGCTGAAGGATATAACCTAGTTAGTCAACCAGTAGAGCAGATTGTTCCTGCACTGACATGAAACTTATTTGACAACTAAGGCATTCACCTTAGGGGGAGGAAAATTAATGACAGATCTTGCATTCCCCCTGGTGGTGGTCTGAAAGCCTATTTCAGATCTTTGGAAGTCAATTTGGAGGTTAACCAATAAATATTTCTTGGATCTTGCATCTTTGATCTTTGATCTAGTTTGGTTTACCAGTAAGTCATTTTATGAGTTATGGTTTGGTCATACACCTATAGTTAAGTATTTCAGAATCTTTGGTAGTAAATATTATATTAGGAGAGATGATTTCATTGGAAATTTTCACCCTAAATGTGATGGAGGTATATATCTTGGTTATTCTAATGAAAACAAAGCATATAGATGTTATAACAAGAGATTGTAGAGAATTATGGAGAGCACTAATGTCAAGGTGGATGTGCTAAAGAGAAGTCAAATCAAAGTTTATGAATAAGAACCAGTAGTGGAAATGGTCTTAATTGAATTGGTAACACCTTTACCGAAACAAAATGTTGAACCATTTACTCAGGCAATAACTGAGGGTCAGGGAAGAGGAACGGCAAGTCAGAGGATTTCTTGGTATGTAAGGTTGAATCACTCAGAAGATCAGATATTTGGACAAGGAGAAGGTTGGCAACTAATGAGGTATGCTTAATTTCTTTATTTGTACTGGCATCAGTTACTAAAGCTTGTAAGGATGAATGTTGGATAAAAGAAATGGACAACACATGGGCTTGGATGTTATTGGAACTTGCCTTGATTGGTTTGTAATGAATATTTTCAGAAGGAAGGAATTGATTATGATGAATTGATAAGGATCCAAACAAATAGTGAGAGGGGGGGTGGTGAATCAGTAGATAGAAAACAAACAAAACTTTCACCAAACTCAAAACACAATTCACAAATCAATCATTGAACTAACTGGTTCAAACACTAAACTACAAACTGCAACTGCACTGTCAAGTTTAATGGTTCACTAGCATAACAAAATAACAATGTAACAGATCTGAAATTCTCAAAACATTTAACCAAAACATCAAAATACTTTACTAACATTACTAAAAGCATTATTCAGATCACTTCTAGTCATCTTAACATATCTAAGTAGATTTATCAGTTAAGCAAATTAACCATATCAAAACATAACCACAAAAACCATTCATGACTTGCCACGATGATTTTTGACATGGAAACCCAAATGCAAAAACCAAAGTGGGGATGAATACCCACAAGTATTTTGAACTCTTCTAAATTTTTCCCTATTAGGATCCAAGTCTTGTTAGAAGATTTACAAAAATGTCCTGCTAGGAACAGATCCAGTTAAGGACCACTCGGTTAAGGGATTGACTATAATAACCTGTTAAAGGAAATACTCTATTAGGAGTAACCTCGATAGAGGATTTAAAATCCAAGCCAATGGATCACCTATTTAGAGGATTTAGAAAGCACTAATCATGTTAAAGATAACCCCGTTAAGGGATTTAACTGTTGTAATGATTAGAGAACAATAGGGTTTTGCTAATCTGGTAAATAGCACTACTCTGCTTGATCAGATCTTTTTAATGCTTCTATCTACCTTCAAACATTCTACAGATACTCCTTCTAGTTCGGCAATCAATCACACTAACACTTAACCAAAATTTCCAACACTACTACAAAACAACTCATCGACCTTATAAGAAAAACAATAGGTCAGTAACACATCGCAAACCTAAGATCTCATAGAGATTACAAATGAATCAGTTCAAACATGATCATTAGATCACATAGCAATCATCAACACATTGTTCAAGACAACCTTGACTGCTCCTTGATCACCTCTCATCGAATCTTGTAACTCATGATGTGTTTTCCACTTCATGCAATGCACTCACTCATTCCTAAGATAAAAAAGTTATCTCTACACCCCAAAACCCACTTGAAACTCATCATGTGCAACATGCATAGGTGGTATAATCATCTTCGATCATTGTTTGATCATAGATAAACACAATTGATTGATGAAGCTCCATCGGTTAGGGTTTGGCATATCAATAGGTAGGGTTACCGGTTGATCTCACTGCTTCAATAGTAATATTGGTTTCCTTCACTTACTCAACTACCGGTTACAAAAACAAATCCATTACTGGTTACAATTGACATCAATGATAGTACAATAGTTCATTAGTGCAATCTTCATGAAATTCCAACAATCTCCCCCTTTGTCATTGATGGCAATTCAAATATCAATACCCTTTGATTGTGATGATTGAGAGTAATGCACATACAGAGGTATAGGAATCCGGGTTTACATTTTACCATGTACTCTCCTTCAACTGAGTCTCTATGTCTTCAACTGGTAACTAGCTATAGTTTTTCTCTCTATCAATCATACAATTCTTCTCCCCCTTTGACAACAATGCCAACGTGAAAGTAAAACATGTAGTGTCATACTTCACTGTTCTGCAACTAGCTGCTCCCCATGGGAGTAGCTCCACTCTACACCAATCCTGCTTCAAGATCTTCAATAAGCTTTGGGACTAATGTCTTCCACATTTATTCAACTAACCTTATGTAGGGGCACAACCCCTATCTGACCTCTAAGATACTCAAAAGTAGTCTAAGGTAGAGGTTTAGTAAAGATATCCGCTAGTTCTTCCTTAGTAGATACATGCTCTAGGAACACATCTCTACTTTGCACTTTCTCTCTCAAGAAATGATATTTCAGCTCAATATGCTTGGTTCTAGCATGAAACACTGATTTCTTTGAAATATTTACTACACTGGTGTTATCACATAAAATCCTTACCGGTTCTATGATTTTCAACTTAAAACCTTTTAGAATATGTTTCATCCAGATTGCCTAGGTACAATTCATATATGCTGCAACATATTCAGCTTCAACAATGGACTATGATATACAACTCTGCTTCTTGCTACCCCAAGATACATGTTTTCCTCCAAGAAAGAATGCACCTCTGGTTGTGCT
Organism: Cryptomeria japonica; assembly: GCF_030272615.1. NCBI lineage: Eukaryota > Viridiplantae > Streptophyta > Pinopsida > Cupressales > Cupressaceae > Cryptomeria > Cryptomeria japonica. The sequence goes on along the minus strand of NC_081412.1, from coordinate 196,850,478 downwards.
CTTTTTGTCATCAACATTTCCTACCCAATCTGCTTCTGTATAGACTTTCAAATCAAAGTTACCTACATGTGGATACCATAATTCATAATCAATAGTACCTTTCAAATATTTGAATATCCATTTAGTTGCAATCATGTGTGTTTCCTTTGGGTTCTTCTAAAATCTGGCAGCTAATCCAATTGCATGAGAAATTTCCAGCCTGATGTAAACAAAATAATGTAGTTTCCCTATCATAGACATGTACTCCTTTTCATCAATGGATGCAGAATCGTCTTCCTTAGATAGTTTACAGCCTATAACCATTGGTGTCTCAACTAGTTTACAATCTCCCATTCCAAATGTCTGCAATACCTCTTTCACATATTTGAATTGTGTTATAAAGATACCATTCTTCATTTATTGAATTTGGAAACCTATGAAGACTTTTATCTCTCCTACTAGAGACATCTCAGATTCACTTTTCATCTCATTTGCAAAGTCATCACTCATGTCATCATTGCCTCCAAAAATAATATCATCCACAAATACTTCACTAGCCAGTATCTTATCCCCTTTAGCCTTGAGATATATATTGTTGTCTTTACTGGTTCTCTAAAAACCTATCTTCACCAAGTGTGAATGTAGCCTTTCATACCATTCTCTTGGTGCTTGCTTTAAACTGTATAGTTCCTTGTGTAGTTTACACACCATATCCTTTGCCTCTGTCAAAGCATAACCATCTTGTTGTTCAATGTAAACTTCCTCTTCTAGTATTCCATTTAGAAATGTTGACTTCACATCCATCTGATATACTTTGAATCCCCTATATGCCACAAATGCAAGTAGAGTCCTAACACCTTCCAATCTAGCAACTGGTGCAAATGTCTCACCATAGTCTTCTCCTTCTTCCTGTGCATAAACCTTTGCATACCAATCTTGCTTTGTTTCTGACTACTACTCCATCTTCATTCAATTTATTTCTGAATACCGATTTAGTACCTATTACATTTTTATTCACCGGTCTGGGTACTAGGGTCCAGGTATTGTTCTTCTCAATTTGGTCAAGCTCTTCTTCCATAGATTTGATCTAGTGATCATATCCAAAGCCTTTGCTGTTCTAGGCTCAATAGTGGAGATCATACAAGAATTATCTCTAATTCTTCTTCTAGTTAATACTCGAGCATCTTTATCTCCAATAATCTGGTTAGGATTATGGTTGAGTCTGATATACCTCAGAATAACATGATCATTATCTTCAGGTTCTTCTTCCTCACTATCTTCATCTATTGCAAAATCTACCTGTTTGGGTTGAACTGGTGCTGCAACATTCATTTTAACAACTTTTAGCTCCAAAATCAGAATGTAAGGTTCATCTTCCTTCTTCTCCTCCTTGTTTTCTCCTGTATCTTTAGGACACTCATCCACTCGGACATCAACACTTTCAATGATCTTTTGTGTCTGGTTGTAGTAACATTTGTATTCTTTTCTCTTCGTGGAGTAACCAATAAATATGCCTTCATCACTCTTAGCATCAAACTTACCAACATAGTCACCTCTCTTGATAAAACACTTACTACCAAAAGTCTTAAAATAACTGACATTAGGTGACCTACCATACTAGTATCCATAAGGAGTTTTATCCTTACCTCTTTTAACCAATATCTTGTTCATTGTGTAGACAGTTGTGCTGACAACTTCTCTCCAAAAAGTTTTAGCAACGCCTCCTTGTATTAGCATAGTTCTAGCAGCTCCAACAACTGACTGGTTGTTCCTCTCTGCAATACAATTTTGATGTGGTGTCCTAGGTGTAGAAAGATGCCTCTTAATTCCATTGTCTTCATAGTATCTAGTGAATTCCTCTGAAGTAAATTCACCACCTTGATCAGTTCTTAAGCACTTTATCTTTTTGCCACTTTCCTTTTCAACGAAGGCCCTAAATTCCTTAAACTTACTAAAGGCTTCTATTTTTTCATTCAATAATGTGACCCACATCATTCTTGAGCAATCATCAGTGAAGGTCATAAAATACCTATCACCTTGAATACTTCTAGTCCTTATTGGTCCACAGAGGTCTATATGAACCAAATCTAGAAAATGTTCTATTGAGAAATATTTTCTCTTAAAATTTGAGGATGTCATCTTCCCTAACTGACATTCCTTACACAAAGAATTCACTAGTTTGTCCATCTGAGGCAAACCTCTTACAAACTTGGACTTATTGACTTTGACAATGTTATCAAAATATACATGACAAAATCTTCGATGCCAAAACCAACTATCATCTACTTTAGCAATTAAACAGATGTTGACTTTAGAATTTAGGTGAAACAAGTTACCTTTTGTTTGCTTGCTAGTTGCAATCAGTTCACCTTTGCTCCCATAGATTTTGCACATTTCATTCTTGAATTCCAATGGATAACCTCTGTCATTGAGTTGAGCAACACTCAAAATATTGTATTTCAATCCTTCAACCCAGTAGACATCATCTACACTACTCTTTCCATTAAGAGAAATGATTCCCTTTCCTTTTACCATGCAGGGTGAGTCATTTCCAAATCTCACAACTCCTCCATCAAATTCCTTCAAAGTAAGAAATTTACTCCGGTCACCGGTCATGTGGTGTGAACAACCATTATTTATAATCCAATCATCAAAACTATCCATACAAGAAACTAATGCCTTTTGATCTATTGTCTCCTCTTTAATGGAAACAAAGACAATGTCTTCATTAGCATCTCCCTCAGACTCCTCATCAATGATTCCACCATCAATTATAATGAGGCAATCTCTTTTGCCTTTGCTTTTGTACTTCTTATACTTCTCTCATTTATTCTCATTGACTCCATTAGGACAGTTAGCTACAATATGTCCAATCCGATTACATGCAAAACATTTCAAAGGTAATTTACCTTTGTACTCACCAGTACCTCTGGGTAACCACTTGGCCAACAATGCTTCAAGCTCAATCAGACTATCTTCATCATCAACTTCTCTACTAGATCTGGACTCATAACTGGGATTGGCTTCTCTACTTTTCCTCACAAGTGGGTTAGAAACTAAATCTCTAAATGCAGACTCACATTTTTGAGCACTACCATCATAACCATTTAATTCAAATGCAGTTAGTTTACCAATGATGGAGTCAAGAGTTACCTTTTTTTTATCAATAGACTTTATTTCTTGAATGGCTTCAACATGGATAGTGTAGACCGGTAGAAGGGTTCTCAACACCTTGCTAACCACTATAGTATCCTCCACTTTACCACCAACACTTTTGATCTCACCAACTATCTCCTTGATCCTTTGACCATACTATGGAATATTCTCACCTTCAGCCATTTGCATGTCATCAAATTTACCTCTCAGACTCTCTTCTTTGGCAATCTTCACATGCTCATCACCACTATAGATATCCTCAAGTTTCTTCCACACATCATTAGCAATCTCCAAACCATAGACATCAACATACTCTGAATCAGACAAGGAATTGATAATGGTGTCCAATGCTTGATTATTCTCTTGTTGCTCCTTCTTTTGATCATTAGTCAAAATCTCACTAGGTAAGGATATTTAGTAACAACATGTTCCCAATATTGACTCCCTAGACTCTTGATATAGATCTTCATCCTATCACTCCATATTGTGTAGTTTTCCCTATTGAACTTCTGACCTTCTTTCTTCATCATGCTCTTCTAGATCTTTAACTCAAGCTGTTAGGCTTAGACACTAGAGGACCTGAAATGCTCTGATACCAATTGATGATATGATGAATCAATAAGGATCCAGACAACTACTGAGAGGGAGGGTGAATTAGTAGATAGAAAACAAACTAAAATTTCACCAACTCACAAATCAATCACTGAACTAATTGGTTCAAACACTAAACTACAAACTGCAATTGCACTATCAAGTTTACCGGTTGACTAGCATAACAAAATAACAGTGTAATAGATCTGAAACTCTCAACCCATTTAACCAAAACATCAAAATAATTTACTAACATTAGTAAAAGCATTATTCAGATCACTTCCTATCATCTTAACATATCTAAGTGGATTTATCAGTTAAGAAAATTAACCATATCAAAACATAACCACAAAAACCATTCACCACTTGACACAATGATTTTTGACGTGGAAACCCAAATGGGAAAAACCACGGTGGGGATTAATACCCACAAGTATTATGAACTCTTCTGAAGTTCATCCTGTTAGGATCCAAGCCTTGTTAGAAGCTTTACAATAATGTCTTGTTAGGAACAGATCCATTTAAGGACCACCCAGTTAAGGGATTGACTATAATACCCTGTTAAAGGAAATACTCTATTAGGAGTAACCTTGATAGAGGATTTAAAATCCAAGCTAATGGATCACCTGGTTAGAGGATTTAGAAAGCACTAAGCCTATTAAAGCTTACCTAGTTAACGAATTTAATTGTTGTAATTATTAGAGAACAATAGGGTTTTGCTAATCTCGTAAAAAGAACTATTCTTCTTGATCAGATCCTTTTCATGCTCCTATCTACCTTCAAACATTCTACAGATACTCATTCTGGTTCATCAATCAATCACACTGCCACTTATTTCTCTCAATCAAAATTGCCAATACTACTACAAAACAACTCATCGATCTTATAAGTAAAACAATAGGTCAGTAACACATCACAAACCTAAGATCTCATTGAGATTACAAGCAAATCAGTTCAAACATTACCATTAGATCACATAGCAATCATCAACATATTTTTCAAGACAACCTTGACTTCTCCTTGATCACCACTCATCTAATCTTGTAACTCATCACACGGTTTCCATTTCATTCAATGTACTTGCTCATTCCCAAAATAAAATAGTTATCTCTATGTACCAAAAACCACTTGAAACTCATCATGTGCAACATGCATACGTGGCATAATCATCTCCAATTACCATTTAATCATTAATCAACATAGCCGATTCACCAAGCTCCATCAGTTAGGGTTTGGCATATCAATAGGTAGGGTTACCAGTTGATCTCACTAGTTCAATAATAATACCGGTTTCCTTCACTTACTCAACTATCGGTTGCAAAAACAACTCCATTACCGGTTACAATTGACATAAATGAGAATACAATAGTTCATCAATGCAATCTTCATGAAATTCCAACAAATTATGTAGAATCCTTTCTCTGGTAGCTAGTATTTTTAGATGTTTTCAAGTATTATCTAGTATGATTTTTTTGTTTATGATGACTTTACACTTTGAACATATTCAGATGCGGATTGGGTTACAGATACAGGTAATTGAATAGGCTCATCCGGTGAAGCTTTCTTTCTTGGAAAGAATCTTGGTTGATGGATTAGCAAGGAACAATCATGTACTTCTTTATCTACTACTGAAGCTAAGTATATTGTTGCTACTACTAACTATACACAAGTTCTATGGGCAAAGCATATGATGAAGGATATAAGGTTGAATTGTAAGGTATTGATATTTATTCACTGTAATAACTCTACTACTATTATCATCCAGTATTTCTATCAAGTATAACTTTCTGAAGGAGTAGGTGGAAGGAAATAAAGTTAGATTGGTTTGAGGAATCGTTTGAGCATTTGAGTGACAAATTGAGGTTTTCTGCCTCTCCAGTAGAGGCTTGGTGATGTTATTTGGTATCACTCCAATATGTGTTATCTAAGCTATTTTTTAATCTGGATTGATGTGGTGATGCTACTACTCAAGGGGAGTAGTTAGCTTTGTGTTTCAGTAGTTTTTGGTTTTTTGCTTTGATATTTATGTTAGATTTATGGCATTTATGTCAAAGGGGGAGAGATATTCATGTGAAAAAACATAAGGAGTTATATATATAAAGGGGAGAGATACTTATGTGTAGAACAAAGATTAACAGAGATATCAGTCTAAGGGGGAGATTATTGGAGGAACAAAATTTTAGATTGGTTGTATCCCATTGAGGGAGTTTGGTTCAGGTCTATGAATGGTTAATTGGTACAAAGATATTTTATTCAGAACTTCATTGTCATATGATTTTGTGGGAGATTGTTGGCTATCTTCCATTGGGGGAGACTTGTTTGGCATTTCTTGGCACTTGGATGTTTTTCACATCTAGTGTTGCCATCAATGCCAAATGGGGAGATTGCTAGCAATTTGGAGGAATTGATTATGTGTTGCATTGGTGTTTGTCATTGATGACAACACTAGCAACACCGATTGTACTAGAGCTGCTTTGGCAGTTTACTAGTATCTAGTTGGTCTTGGAAGGATAAATGGTTTATGGTTAGATTATGATTCGGTATGCTCTGATATGTTTGGGTTATGGAATTGGCTTACTCAGATTCATGTTCAGTCAATTGGTTTTGATCTGGTGATCGGATGCTATACTGCTTACTGACAAGATTAGTTTGTTGTTCCAACGAGGGTTTCATCGGCAGAGCTTTGTTGAAGATATTTGATGATATGCATAAGTGGTGTTGGTGCAGCTTCTAGTGGAGATTCAGGATGCTGATGATGATCGTGTTCAAGACTTGGTTGATTGGGGTCATTGCTTTAGCGTGGGTGGACCTAAATTGGGTTTCGGTATTATCTAGGTTATGGACCGGTATCAGTAAGGTGTTGGACGATGTTCCTAATGCGTTACCAATGAGATTTAAGGATTGGTTTACATTGTTTTTGGCCTAAGATGACTTGGTTGATCATTTGATTATGGGTTTAAGTTATGAATTTACTTTATTATCTTTTAGGTGGCCGACCTAATTGTTTAGGTCTAGGGTTGGTATAAATATGATGTAAGATCTCACTATCGATCATGGGAGATAATATATGGTATGGGATAATATGAATAATGTTGTAATAATTTAGGTAGAGGACTTGGTCAATCTTTGGTGATCGAGTTGGAATTGTGGAAGAGGATTTAGCCCTTCGGTATTGAGCTTAACCGAAATTGTATTCAAGCATAGGAGATGGTATCATTGCAGTTCAATCCTCATTTCAGATTGTTGTCTGATGTTTTATGTAGTCAGTGAGACTCCTTTTGTGATGAGTAGTGTGCTCTAGGATATTGGCCTTCCTACATGTGTAGGCTCCTTATTGTAATATTTATTCATCTAATTAGTAGATAGATATTGTGGGTCTCCAATCCCACCATGGTTTTTCCTCTTTGATGTTTTCCATGTATAAAAATATGGTGTTATGGTGTTCATCTCCGTGTTTACATTGTTGGTTATTTTTATATGCTTTTATGTTTGATAAGTTTGTGTATTAATAAGTTTAAATTTCTCCATTTTGGTAAAACACCGATTCACCCTTCCCTCTTAGTGTTCTTGGTTTCCAACAATATTGGTTTATGCAATCGTAAAGTGAAAAGATACTGCTCATTGATGACATTAACCATGCAAGAGGGATCAATAAGGGAACCACGGAAAGGTATATCCTTAACCTTCGCAACTATGTATAAAGGGCCATTGGGTGCTCTAACGGTCTCACTAGGGTCAAATGTAGTACAAGGATCCTTAGGCATATCTTGTTTTCTACCATATTTACCAAGTTCAAAGACATAGAGGTGAATTCCTCAGAAGAGAAATAAGTAGGCACAATCTCAATAACATTAGAGGTATGAGCAGGCAAGGGATAAGTGAAAATATTAATATTTTGATTGGGATGAGCTTCTGATTTATTCCCTTTATCATTCAAACTTGCCACAGATATAGTATTATTATCAATCAAACCTTGAATCTTATTTTCAATGCGAAACATTTCTCAGTATCATGACCAGGCTGACAATGAAATTGAAAAAATGAATTGTTATCAAAATAAGGGGATGTAAGATTAGAAAGATCAACTGGTTTTATAGGAGGAATTTTGATAACAATTCTTTGAAATAACTAAGACATAATACTATGTAAAGATTCATTTAAAGGAGTAAATTGTCTTTCTTTGTTGAAAAATTTAGAAATAGAAAGCACACCCGTTGTAGCATTCACGTTGTTGTTGTTGATTGTATCATTGAACTTGATGAAGCTTTTTGTTGGTTTGAACTTCGCAAATAGTTATTGAAAACTCCCCCCCTTATCACTCGGAGCCATAGGAGTGGATTTCTCCATGTGACTCATAGCTAGTTGATAATTGTGGAGTATTGCACACAACTGTAGAAAGGAAGTAAACTCAGACAAAAGAAGTTATTCCCTGATATCCTTTTGCAAATTAGAAATGAAATTCTTTGAATATCATTATCTGGTACAAGAAAAGAAATTTGAGCACACAAATGCTTATATCTATCAATAAAATCAATCACTTTTTCTTTAACACCTTATTTACAATGCATTAAATCAGTCAAAGTGATTTTAGGACCAAAGTTGTTTTGAAATTGTTGGATGAAAGCATTTGCTAGTTGTTGAAAATATGTGATAGAATAAGAAGGCAAAGAGCAATACCATTGTAAAGACTGATCTCTTAGCATTCTTGTAAATAGTTTTGCAATAAACCTTTGATCATAAGAAAAATCGGTACACAAGGTTTGAAATGTTTTAACATGCGTAAGAGGATCACCTTTTCCATTATAGAGTTCTAATTGAGGGAACCCAACACATTTATGTGGCATGACTTTAACAATATCAAGAGAAAGTGAGCTTGCAACATCAAAGGTGGGCACACTAAACTTGGATTGACTCATAGATGCAATTTGTTGTTGTAAGGAAGACAAAGTTTGAGCAAGATTGTTAATTATCGCTTTGGTGGAAGAATTGATGTTAGACATAGTTGATTGAGAAGGTGGTGTGATGTTATTGAAAGAAGGCATGGAATGAGAATAAGGTGGTGGGACATTATGATAAGTAGGCATAGGTGATGATTAGGTAGGAAAAGGGACACTTAAAGGAGGAACAAAGTTGTTGAAGGAATTTCCCCCTTGTGTGACATTGATTGGTTGAGGAATAATATGAATACTTTTGGAAGACATAGGTAAAGATGGAGGATTAAATGAAGAAGAGGGATTTCCCCCATGACCAGTTATTGTAGGGATGACATTTTGAGTTGAAGTAGCCATGATGTTGGAGGTAAAAGTAGGAATACTAGTCATAAGAGTAGTCAAAGGAATAGAAGGATTGACTTGTGTTGAAGGTTGTGGATAACCTAGGGTTTTCATGTAACTCTTGATAGGCATGACATTAGAATCAACAATATGTGAAATGCCACACAATATATCAATTCCATTCTTGTCACTTTGAATCATGTGTTTAAGGCCTTCAATTAATGGAAGAAATTCACTATTAGGGTATTCTTGGGACATCCATTGTTGAAAGTTATCAAATTGATTGTCCAATGTGGAAATTTGATCTATAGAGACCCTAGTTAAAGTTTCATCTTCATCATGGAATTCATTAGTAGGATAAATAGGCACATGATTAGGATTGGAAGAATTAGGATGATACTAATTAAAGATGTCACCCAAATTAGGCTCCATCTCCTTAGTAATTAAACCTTGGGAGGACTTAATTCTCATGCTTCATCTAACAAGGATAGTATAGGTAGGACTAATAGTGGTAAAACTCATGCATTAGAGGGAAAATTTGAATTTTGAATTTTGAATTTTGAAGTATAGGAACAAAGCTTACAAAATTGAGTAATGCAAAATTAAAGAAAATAATGATAACACAATTTAAACTTTGTTGGAGAAAGAGGATGACACAGTTTCCAAAAATGAAATAAAATTGGAATTTTAAAATTAATACCACTTAATTTTAAAATCAAAATCTTTAAAATTAGGGCAAGATTATAATTAACCTCTTAATTTAAAAAAAAAATCTTGAAAATTTGAAATGTTGAATTTTGGATGTATTTTCGATTCTAGAGGGATCAAAAATTGACAAAATCAGCCAATCTTCTCAATTTAGGTTATTAAATATAGTCATAACAGTCTCCCAAAATTTTGAGAAAAAAGCCAAGGACCATGTCGGGATTGCACATGACCAACTTTTTTCAAAATTTTCAGGGATGAATATCATGATGACTTCAAAGCTAACCCCAAAAAATTGGTGAATTTTATGATTTCTAGATGAGCAAAATTAAGGTTCAAATGTAAAAATAGGACCCTAGTAGGGTTTTGAAGAAAAAGAGGAATTGAATTGAAAATTTGAAAAAGGTCAAACCTAATGGATAGGAACACCTTGGAAAATGTTTAGAAATCTGAATTTGAATTAAATTGATTGAAATTTGCACAAAATCCAATTAAATTGGAAAATTAGGGTTTTATGACCTAACCACTTAATTTAGAAATTTGAATTTTGGGAAAAATGAGGGAAATTGAAAATTTGAATTGTAGGAATGAAAACAAGTCTGAGAACAATCAAAAATCTGAAAATTAAATGGAAATCCAATTTTTGCACAAGTTCAAGATGATTTTTGAAAATTAGGGTTTTAGCAAGTAATCATTTAATTTTGTAAATTTGATTTGCAAAACGAACAAGGCAATGAGGTAATTAAATTTGACAAACAAAACAATATTCAAATTTAAGATAACCACAAGCAATTTTTACAAATCACAAGCTCAATTTTAATTTTAAAAACTAGGGTTTTTAATGATTTAACCACTAAATTTGTAGAAATTTGAAACTTGCAAATGAAAAATATGTAATTTTGTTCAAAGGAAACCATGCAAGACATCGGGTTAACCAAAATGTAATGGTGGGTGAAAAATGTGTGAATGAGAGATCAAGAGGAAAGCTACCATTTCCCTCCAAGAAGAGATGAGAGTTTCACTACAGGTTTCCCTTCAAACACTTTTCATGCATTACATTGGAAGAGAGGGGGGCAAATTCACTAAATTCAGCCTCCAAAGAAAAAGATAGAATTCTAAATGAGCTGAGAATGATAAGTTAATCCCCTCTTCTACTTGGAATGGAAAGGAATTGATTGAATTATGTGTTAAGACTAAGTGAAAAGAGATGAAGTATTGATAATAACTCAAGATCAAAATGTGGCATGAAGTTGTGCACCTAGTTTTAGCTTTAATATGTTGACATGAAGCCGCCCTACGAATTTGAGGAAAATTTGCTCGGACCATGGCGAAAGTGTACACGGTCCTTCAAAAAATCTGTGAAACGAAAAGGGTTTCTCCACCTCTACAAATGAAGTCCAAATCCAAAATCACAGTTGCGCACCTGCAACCTACACATAGAAAAGAGAGGAAAACGGGTTGGGATTTGGAATTAACTAAATGATGAAAGAGAGTACTTGAAAGCAATCTCAATGAAACACTATAATGTAAATCACCTCAAGGGAGGTTGTAGATAGAATGTAGGTAGATTTTATTGTGTGGAATTGAATGTTCAAATGAATCTCCTCTTCAATGGTTGAATCCTTGACTTGAATGCAAGACCTATCCTTGAAGGGAGACTTGAGAATGCTCAATATTGGAAAGGAATGCTTGAATGCTCTTTCATGCTTGATCTCATGTAAATTTCCCACTCATCCAACTTATCCCACTTATCTGAATGAGAAGATAAATGCAACTTATATACTTTTCAATTAGGGTTAATGAAACTAATTTTTCGTCACAGGTCGACATCGAGGAAGTTTTACCGCTCACTGCATAACCTTCTATGCAAACTTGGGAAAGGCCTTGCACTAAAATAGGGCAAGAACAGGGGCACCACGCCCGTGTCCTAGGAGGATGGGAGCACCACACCTCTTTACTAGGGGGCACAAGGGTGCCACGCCCCTATCCTACCCTTTTCTCCAAGGGAGAGTACAGATAGGGTGGTGCAGAGGGCAAGGGAGAAGCGGTTTTCAGGGGTTGAGCAGTCTCTAGTCTCTAATCGAGCTAGGGGATTCGATTTTGCATGTGTGAGGATCCTAATGTGGTAAAAAATTTCTAGGGTCAAAATTTTATGATACTACATATACATACATAGATATATACATATATACATATATACATATATATATATATATATGTATATGTATATATATATGTTGGAATCCAAGAACACTGAAAGTGGGGGTGAATTAGTGTTCTATCGGTATGATCTGTTTTAACCTTATTAATAAAGTAATTCAGTAATCGGTAACCATAAAAGAATATAACAATAAGTAGAAATAATGCCACCACAAGAACATACACCATAACACAAATATTTATATGTTTTAAACCTTGGGGAAGAACCATGGTGGGATTGGTGACCCACAATATCTATCCATAGGCTAATTGAATAAATATTACAATATGGGCATGCACATGCAGGAATGCCAATAGCCTAGAGCGCACTACTCATCATAAAAGGAGCCTCATTGACTACAAACACCAAATACTCGTTTACAAACAAAATTTCGAACTCAGAGAATGCATCTGCTATGCTGGATAAGTTCCAGTTCAAGCACTATCTGTACTGGTTTTCACTGTGTTCTCCTTTATTGGTAACTTACTTTGCATTTCAAACCTCTAAACCAATAACCAAGACTGACTACAGAATATTCTATTCACATTTAGTCAATCAACATTGCTTGCACAATATCACACCACTATATAATTATTATTTATATGTATATCTAAAATAACCTAACCGGACTGACTTAAATACCCTTCCCAATCATAAACATGAATGTCTTATGTCGGCTTACAATGATATTACAATTTATTTACATGTCATCCTAGACCAAAATAAATACATTAAAATTTTTGACCGGTGCCACTGATTTTTGCCATGTAGACTTGCAGGATCAATCTACTATGTCGGCCTCATATACTGGTTCCTCGTTTGCCGATTTCCCTTGTTTGCTAGATGACTTGAATGTCCGTTGTGAAATCATGAATACTAGTGAGTACCAGTTAAGTGTCCAACCCAAAACGATGTGTGTTGCCATCAATGACAACATAACTAAACCGGATGAGTGTTAATTGCCAATAATCTTCCCCTTTGGCATTGATGGCAACACTCGTGTTAAAAAATGGATCGTTAAAGTGTTGTTTCGATTCCTCCCAAAAACTGCCCCTACTCCTCTTGAGCTATACATTACTTCTTATGTCCCTTAAAAATTTTCACAACAACCACTCCCCCTTTTACATCAATTACAAAGGTGGGGCAAAAGAATGTGTTTACCAGATCTAGATATACTTTAATATATCCAGGTAATCACCCTTCAAAAATCATAAGTAAGTATCCCAACTGGTTTTCAATATTCCCAAAATGGATACAAACCCATTAAGACTATATGCATGAAGTTCTTCTTTAGTTAGGTCTTCTAGTGTGGTTTTATTCATCAATTCTAAACTTTCCTGCTTATGAAGTAACAAAAGTTTTCAACGGGGGCCTTACCAATCCTCTCAATTCCCCAGCATGTTGAATTAGCCTGTCCATATCTTACTCCAAGGCTAATATCTTAGATTATGTAACCAAAATTTGACCATCAATAGCGCTGGTCAATGACTAAGTACCATCAAAATTGTTAACCAAATTTTCCAACCTGGCCTTTGCTGCTTTCATTTTTACCTCCAGATTAGTTGTAAGTTTTCCAGTGTTAGTACAAGACCTATATATACAACTACAATGATTAAGAGCCTCATCAATCTTTTTTAGTTTCTCTGTCATCTTCACCTTGTCTAATATGATCATATTGTTATAGGTGACCTTCCTAGCTACATTGTATCTCTCTATCAATTGTCAATTTGATATCTATTGAAGAGTTTGAAACTCTTTTGCAATGTGTTCAGTCAAACTCTTAAGCTTACTAGAGGGGCTAACTATCGGCCTAGTTTATCCTGGAACTAGCTTTTCCAGAATCAGAATGGCCTACTCAATGACTTTCTTGTCTTCTGTTCTTTCCTTCCTTATCTTCTAAGTTGCAACATACATCAATTCAAAACTGCCCAGTTTCTAAATATTCCTTTGTCCAAAATCAACTTGATTGGATGAGCCAAGTGCTAAGAATGAATTACTGGACTCTCCAACTTGCTGACTAGCATCGGTGGCTTCTCCACTTGGTGCAGTAGCTTGCTCAACCTTAAACTCTTTTGTATGTACATTTTTTGCCAGAGATTTAATATCCTTAACCTATTCATTTTCAGTATCAACATCAATAAACTCTACATCTGGAATGTTTAGTTCTAGTGTATTCTTCTTATCATGCATAGCTTTAGTGTAATCTATTGGTTTCTCTACATTATGTAGAGGTGATACTGCCAGAGGAATATCCTCTATTAGTTTCTATTCCAAAACCGATGAATCAAAACCTAATATACCTTTCCCTTTACCATCAACTAATGTGTCTTGAATACCAGACTTTGGAGCGAATAGCGGTAGAGTAAATAAATCAAGTTTATCTACAAATAATTTTGCCCATGCCTCATAGATCTCCTTAACTATTTCATTTATTCAACCTACCGTTAGACTCACATGTTGGTGTCTGCTCTGGAAAATTGTCTTATTTGTATATTCTAGATACTATTGCAACTCCTCATCAGTTATTGCACCACAAACAGTCAATAAATCCTACATCTTTATATTTTTATCCTTTTCAACTACAGACAATCTCCTAGCATCTATCTTATTGTACAAATCTCCCGGTATTTGATTTTCAATTTCAAGTAATTCCTTCTTATATATATCTATGTATAACAAAATTGCTTCCTCAATCTCCATTTGTTCCTTATCATCCATATGTACATAGTAATGTTGGATGTTACTCAAAATTTCATCTTTAGTTATTTGATCTATCAATTTAGCAACTAAGAGAGGAGAAATGACCTCAATACTCTTACCGGATTCAAGAGCCATATCTATATCTGATTTCTTCTTGTTAGGGGTAGAAGTAGACTCTTTAACCAGTTTCCTCTCCTTCAAAATTTTCTTTGGGGCTGCCAGAGGAATGACCTTCACTTTCTGTTTCTTTCTTTCCTTAGGATTCCTCCTCGATATCTTGATGTATGTCTTAGGAATCTCTGAGAGCACAACATTAGTATTAGAACCGAATTCAACATGGGCAATATAAGTTTTTGATTTCTTCCTCTTTAATACACCCTTGCCAGCTATTGCTGTCGGGTGAGTCTGAACTACTACCAGAGATGACCCTTTTGCTACTCCAATGATCTATTTGATTTCAGAGGACATCTTCTCCATATCTTCACCAACCTTTTTGAATTTTTATTCCCTCTTCTTCTTGCTAAAACCTATCTGAACTTCATATTCCTTTTGTTTTGTTGTCCCAAAGGTTTTCTCATCTTCATCAACCAGGGCATCAATAAGAGTCTTGGCATATAAGTCCAAGACCTCAGCATCAACTTCATAACCCATCTCAGCAATCTAAATCTTCCATGGTTGCACTACCTTCCTAACCATAAAGCATATTTTTGTAGAGAGCTTATCAACAATATGCTTAGGAACTCTCTCTCTTCTTCATTGTCTTCTGAAAATATTTGAAATAACCCCACAAAATGGAGTCTCTCTCCTTGTCTTGTCCCAAGCCTCTTATAGCATCTTTTATTTGTTTCCCTACCGGCATATCAAATGCCCATTGTATTTTACCAGATCCTAGTAACTCATGCAGAAAGAAAATCATCAAGTAAACAACAAGGTTGCCATACCAAAAAATACCTTTCTTCTTACCCTTAATCTTCCCTAGGTTTGAAATAAATTCTTCACAGATCCATTGATAGAGATCATACCTATCATTTTCTTTGACCATCTGATGAGCACAATAAATACATGAACTATAAATAGAGTTCAATCAGTTTGATTGGGTTACCTTGTAATCAATGATCATGCTTGTAAATTGAACAAATTTGTCTCTAATAGTGCTTATCCTCAATGATCAATTGTCAAAAGCTGCACTAGTTAACATCTCCACCTCATTGTTAGGTATTTTCTTCCTTTCAGGAGTTTGACCAGTTTGGGGCAAACTGATGATTGCATGAATAGCCTCCTTGGTTATTTTCTAAGGTCGGTCTAGCCACATGAATTCCCCATGGATATGGCTCGGCACATACCCGATGATTTCACCTTCAAATTACGACATCTCCAAAATGTCTGTGAAAACTTGATCCTTCAGAATTTGGAATTCCAGTTTCATCGATCCCTTCCTATCCAACAAATTTGTCATGTATATTGTTTTGATCTCATCAAAACCTAAATCCTCTAGAGTGCAGTGGATAGATGCACGAACATCTTCAATATACAGAACTCTGTTTGGAACCCTCAAAAACACACTAACTAAATCATCAAACTTCACAATCTAAGGGCATTCCTTGAAAATCGATCGTGGACAATCCTTAATGTCAACAACAACAGGGGTATCCAAACCTACCAAAGTGGGAGTTGATCTAGAAGCCATTGTAAATAAAAGATAGCTCGAAAACTGATAAAATACCTCACAACCTTCATTGGTGAAAGCTCTTGAAAATCTTCTCTAAATGCACTGAAATTCACTTGAGAATGTTCTTGATCTCCTTGAATCACCTTGAACTTGCTCTACTTTTCTCTAAACACTGTGTGAATAGAAATGAACCAACACTTCCCTCTTATTCTGTGAAAACTCTAATTTCACATTGACATAAATGCATTTCCGCTTATCATACTGGATTCAAAATCCATAAGCTCAGTACCAGATAACCTTGAGACTGATTTCTCCAAGATCTTAAACAAGTTTTCAGACTGTTACCAGGGGTAATGCAAGATCTATCATTAATTTGCCTCCCCTTAAGGCTAATTCCTTAGTTACTAGATGAGTTTCCTGCTGGTGCAGGAACATTCTTCTCTATTTGTTGAGTAGCCGGATTGTTTATCTCTGTTGGTTGATCTTCAGATTTCCTAACCCATTTCCTCTCATGCTCCTTCCAGATATCATCAACCTTCTATTTTATTTTCTCATCATTTCCTACTAGATTGTTCTTGCTTCTACAGAATTTAGCAATAAGTCCTATTTTGTTGCATGCATAGCAAGTGACATGATTTTTCTGAATTGCTTTACTATATCCTATTCCTTAACTTGCATTGATTAGCCATATGTCCAAACTTTCCACATGCATGGAATTTCACATTCATTCTACAATCTTCTGTCTTATGACCATATTTTTTACAATTTGAACACTGACTTAGAACTGCATTATTATCCTGATTTTCTCCATTTCTGCAATGTCTTTCCATATGACCAAATTTATTGTAAACAAAACATCTACCATTTAATTTAGGTTCATTGGGTTGCCTTTTCGGTGATTTCTAGTTCCGGTTGAGAGGTGGGTTCTCCTTTTGATTGGTTTCTTCAACTTCATTTCTAGTACTGGAGCTTTCTCCATGGTCAAATCCAGGACCTCTAGTGTCTCCTTTGCACCTTGGACCTTTCAACAACCCATCAAGTTTTGCAGAACTGTCCTTAAACTTATCTTTGTATTCATTTGCAGTATCCAGATCTCCTCTTAGGACTGTTATCAATCTTTCCAACTCTTGCTCATTATTCTAGGTTTGCACCAGCTCGGCTCTCAACATATCATTCTCATGTACTAGCCTAATGCATTCCTTAGATCTGTCTGTCAGAGATTTGCCAGAATTTTCTACATTCTTCTTTCGGTCTTCAATATCTTTGGACATACTCATGGTTAGGGCTTGCATTTCATTCTTCATGACAATATTCTCCTAACACAACTTTTGACATTGTTCATTAAGGGCATACTTTTCTTCATCATCCTGATTTTGTAAAAGTTCCTTTCTTCTAGCTTGAGCACATGACAGCCTCTCCTATAGGATAAGAATGAATTCCTTTGCAGAGTTCAACTCATCTTGCAACTTCAAGTTCTTCATCCTTTCAACATCATAATCTTCAAGTGCTATTTCAATTTGTTTCTCCAAACTCATCTCCATGGACTCTGGATTCAATATCTTTCTTAAGATGTTAGACTTACTCCAATGTACCAGGCTTTGATACCAATTGTTGGAATCCAAAAACATTGAGGGGGGGTGAATCAATGTTCTACCAATATGATCAATTTTAACCTTATTAACAAAGTAATTTAGTAACCAGTATCCATAAAAGAATATAATAGTAATTAGAAATAATGCCACCACAAGAACATACACCACAACACATAGATTTATACGTGGAAAACCTTAATGTGTAAAAACCATGGTGGGATTAGTGACCCACAATATCTATCCACTAGCCAAATGAATAAATATTAAAATAGGGGCCTACACATGCAGGAAGTCCAACAACCTAAAGCGCACTTCTCATCAAAAAAGGAGCCTCACTGACTACAAACACCAAATATTGGTTTACAAACAAAATTCTAAACTCAGAGAATGCATCTACTATGTTGGATGAGTTCCAATTTAAGCATTGTATGTACCTATTTTAACTGTGTCCTCCTTTACAGGTAACCTACTTCACATCCCAAACCTCTAAACCAATAAATAAGATTGACTACATAATATTATATTCGCATTTAGTTGATCAACATTTCTTGCACAATATCACACCACTATATAATCCTTCTCTCTATATGTATATCCAAAATAACATAACTAGACTGACTTAAATACCTTTCCCAATCATAAACATGAATTCCTTATGTCAGCTTACAATGATATTACAATTTATTTGCATGTCAGCTTAGATAAAATTAAATACACTAAACTTTGTGATTGGTGCCGCTGATTGTTGCCGTGTAGACCTACCAGATCAATCTCCTATGTCGGTCTCATATACCGGTTCCTAGTTTGCCAGATGACTTGAATGTTGGTTGCCAAATCATGAATACCAGTGAGTACTTGTTAAGTGTCCAACCCAAAATGATGTGTGTTGCCATCAGTGACAACACAACTAAACTAGAAAAAGTAGTTTGTTTGATAAGATAGTAAATGGATAAAAATAATTATATTTTTGATAAATTTATCTTGGTTTTGATAAAGATAGTTGTTAAGGATAAAATTAGATATATTTAGATTAATGTTAATAGACTCGAGTATAGAGTTCTATTTTGGCAAAATATATATGTATTTTGTTAAATATAGATATATTTGGAAATTAGATATATTTTTGAGGAAAATAAATGTACTTAGATTTATACATATGTTAATTCATATAATTAATTAATCATGAGGTTAAGTTCTATTTCGGATTATTTATATGTAAACTTTATCATTTAAACTCTAGATTCTTTCTTTTAATTTGTTGTTGACCAAAATCAGGATAGCCAATTGGCAATTATGTATTACGTTATCTTGAATGATTGAAGAATGAAATGTTAGTTTTATTGTGCAAATTAATAGAAAATAAATGAGTTATTATGCTATAAAATTTTGGGTTATTAAAATTAATGTTATTTTGAATTAATTATTGAATAGATGGTGTTATGGTCTCTTTGGCATTTTATTTGGATTCTCTTATGTTTGGCATTATGAGACCTTGTAATTGTTAATTGGTGTTGTCTATCATAGATGGATACTCAATTATGTTGCTTTAATATAATTTGGTTCCAGAGGCTAAGAAATATGCTTGAGTTCCTAATTGTGTATGGTTTATTTTTCATCTTTTAATGTAATGAGATTGGTATCTTGCATGACTTCTATGCTTTTAAATCATCCTTTGTCGCATTAAACCTCCTTGTGTTTAAACATGTTCTAGCAAGTTAGTCAACCTTGTTATGGTAAATGGGTCTAGAATCTTGGCTTTTTGGTTGTCATAGATCTTGTGATGTATCTTTGATTCTTAGGTGCAAGTCAAGGGGGAGTGGCTTTCATTGGGGGTCGGGACCCAAAGTGGTCACCAAGGTAAATCAATGAGAATTTTGTAATCAAGTGAAAATTTAAAATAATGAATTGGGGAGGATAGATAGTTCAAATTAATAAAGTAAATTGTTGCCTCTTACACTTCGGTGCTTGTTTTAGACTGAGGTAAGTAGAGAAGGCCTAAAATAGCGTCCACCAATTTTGTCCCTTAGAAAGGTTGGTGTGGTCCACTAGTGTTTGTATGGGGGCTGGGGGGTCGGGAGAGGTCACTAGGGTAACCCAGGAATGAGGTCGAGACCTAGTGAAGACTCACCAAGGTAACTCATGACAACCTAGTGATGAAACTCTTCCCTATTGCATATCTAGTGGTCTCTCTAGGATTTGTCCTTCTGTGATGTTTTGGGCCTCTAGAAATTGGTTGTCTTTACTTTTGAGTTCCTTTGATTATAGCCTTGTAAGTCTCTTGTAACAGTAGTCTTGTGAGCCTCGTGTGAGTCATTTGTATCTTCTTATATTTCCTTCTGTCTCTTGGGTCTGGTCAATACCTCCTAGCACAGGGGGTGGACCTAATGGTACCACATGGTTTGGTGGAGTGATAGTCACACCCATTAGGTTTTGGTCCTTTCTGCATCCTATTTGTGATGGCTCATGAGGAGATTGCAGACCTACATTTTGCACTAGATTATTGTACTCACTTCATTGTTGCACTCGTGGAGATTATATCCTTATGGATACATTGTAATCTAGTTGATGTTCATATGTGTATTTCCATGGTGATTTATTTTGGATCTTGTTCCCTTGTAAAGGATAGTGTTATCCTATTTATGTAGTTTCCTATGCTCTTATATGTTTGGTTAATGTTATCCCTGGGTAGCATCGTTGTGGGGCCTTGAGGAATGTTTCTATTTTTTATTGTACATATTCTCATTATCATGTTGTTTCATGTATCCCAATGCAATATTTGTTTTATCTTTTAAATAAAATAAAAAATATTCGTATTTTATTGTTGTTTTTTTTGTTGAAGTCATTTGGGCCTCATAGTAGGGAATTACATAGGTGATCACTTGAAAATAAGAAATAGAGGTTAGGGAGAGAAGCATATGAAAAAGGATGGAAAGCAAAGAAATGATAGAGAAATAGAGTGAAGGGTTGAGAAAAATTTAGGGGTGAATCCTTTGAATGGGGCTTGTGAAGAATATAAATAGGTCTAAAGGGGCTCATTAGAGCCCATTTGCATTCACACCTCCTTTAGAAAAAACTACATCTTAGTCTTTTATCAACATGAAGCCCCTACCATCTCATGGTCCACTACCTTCTCCTTCACTATGTCCTTTAAAAGGAGGTAACTCATTCTATATGTTTTTAATATTCTATTATATGTCATATATCTTTTAGCTTGATGTATATGTTTATTTTGAGAGTCATTGTAGAAACATTCAGTGTGCCACATTTGTATCATAATCATATTCATTTATTCTTTATGTATATATGAAATGAGGTGAGATTTATTGATAGCTTATTATGTGTTATAATATTATATTTGATTATGATGATGATGTATATGAATATGATTTGATTTATGTACTTGATAGATTTTTATTGTATGATGTATATGATATATTATGTGGATATTGGATAGATTATACACATGGGTTATGGATCCAAATATGTGTTACAAGCTAGGGTTGTCGTTGTACCAAAATATCAACTTGCCAATGCCCAATACAACCACTAGACTTATAAAATCAACAGGAGGTTGTTAAACCATGTCGTGAATCCCCATGAGGGATGCTGGCCTACTACCAACAATCCCCTTCCCAATGTCACTCATCGAGGCCTGCATGATTCAAACCTATGACCAAGCTCTAATACCACTTGTTACAAGCTAGGGTTGTCGTTGCACCAAAAGATCAACCTGTCAATGCTCGATACAACCACTAGACTTATAGAATCTACAAGAGGTTGTTAAACCATGTCATGAATCCCCATGAGGGATGTTGGCCCACTGTCAACAATATAATTATTTATGATGTATGAATTGTGATTTCTAAATACTAATGATAGATATTTAAATGGATGGTGCTTATGTATGTCATGAGTTAATATCATTGTGATGTATGTTTTATGTATTATGATAATGATGTTTAGTTTAGGTGATATGTGATGAATAGAAAGATATATGATATATTTTTTGTTAGGTCCTAGTAAGGACAATTGAGAGGGGGTGGGGGGTGAATCAGTTGTTAACCAGTTTTCAATATTTTATAAACCAAATGCAAGTTATTCCAATTTAAACTTAATGTCGGTAAACCAAACTTAACTGTCGATAAAATAGATTAATAGTTATACCAGTACCGATATAACTTAATGCATGAAACAGAAAGAGAAACAACATCCACAATCCATGACATAGATATTTTGACGTGGAAACCCAGTAAGGGAAAAACCATGGTGGGAAACCTTACCCACAATTAGATGATACTACTGTACATAGTATGTATATACAAATGGGGTATGCACATGCAGAAAGGCCAACTGCCTAGAGGTCACTCCTCAGTCACAAAATAAGAGTCACACTGACTACACAATTGGATGGTTAAATCTAATGATAATGTACTGCTCAAAGTAGCATCTCCAATGCTAGATTTAGTACCAGTTAAGCTCTGAAGATGAGTGTCAAAAACACCTTCATAACCTTCCTTCAACCTTCAAATAATGTTTGTGTGATTCGCATAAGGATCTGCTTATCTTCGCTCTTCAATATCCACACTCACTCATTATTACCAAGATCTTCAATAAAATCGTACAATCATATATACAAAACCTAAGACCAAATGAATAGGTTGGCTCATTAAAAATATTACATTTATTTCAAATACAAATAAGCCTTGATGCGTTACAACATGTCAGCTCAATACAATTACCACATTAACCAATCAATAAAACAATATCCATAATGAGTCATGTTGATCTGGAGTACCAGTCCATAACCTAGACCTATTTGTCGGTTAAGACAAATATGTCAACCCGATTAGACCAATAAGAAAAAAAACAAAACCAAACTTCCAATCCATGTCTTTGACATAACTAAATGATCTCCAAGTTATCATCGTTGCCAGTAAACCATATAACCTGCTGGTA
Source organism: Cryptomeria japonica (assembly GCF_030272615.1). Taxonomy (NCBI): domain Eukaryota; kingdom Viridiplantae; phylum Streptophyta; class Pinopsida; order Cupressales; family Cupressaceae; genus Cryptomeria; species Cryptomeria japonica. The sequence continues at coordinate 196,827,657 of NC_081412.1, read as the reverse complement.
AACATAAATCGGTAACTGTGCATAAGCCACTAACCATACCAGTGAACCATATTGTCGGTTCAACAATAAACCATATTGTCAGTTCAACAGTAAACCAATATAACCATAGTACCAAAACAACAATGTAGACTTCCAAGAAGATAAGTGTTGGCATCAATGACAAAACCAATGCAACACATGACAAAGTCATCCATAATACCAACAATATCCCCCTTTGGCATTGATGGCAACACTAGATGGAAAAACATCTAAGTGTCACAAACAGAATGCCAAAAACCAATAGACCAACAATTTCCCAAAGGTAGATCAATGCAAAGTTTGTTACAAAACCAAAAGTATACCTCTCCCCCAATGAATAATCTCTCCCTCAAATACAAAGTATAAAGTTTTTCCATAGATATCTCTCCCCCTTTGACATCAAATGCTAAAGCAGTTAAGAAACAAAACTTAACATTCAGCCAACTACTCCCCTAAGAAGTAGCTCTCCTCCATCAAAGATGGAAAATGATTTTTCTATTTATTCCCTGTCAGTTTGATGCCAATCTTCAACATCTAAGTCTCTGCCAGTGGGGAAATTACCTCAAGATGCTCTCAATGATTTTCTATAACCTTTTATTATAACATCTATATGCCTTACTTCTAGATGAGTAACCAATAAATATTTCTTCATCACTTCTAGGATCAAATTTGCCAATGTACTCATCTCTTCTAATATAACATTTGCTTCCAGATATTCTGAAGTACTGAAGAGTAGGAATATGACTAAACCATAGTTCATAAGGGGTCTTACCGGTTTCACTTTTGATGTGAACTTTGTTGAAAGTATAAACCGTTGTATTCACTGCTTCTCTCCAGTACACATGGGGTAGGTTTGCTTACATTAACATTGTTCTTGCTGCATCCAGAATAGTTATATTCTTCCTTTCCACAACTCCATTCTGATGGGGTGTCTGGGGTGCTGATAGTTATCTTTTGATTCCATTCACTTCACATAATGCATTAAATTCCCTAGATGTAAATTCTCCTTCTTGATCTGGTCTTAAACATTTGATTTTCTTTCCAGTTTCATTCTCTACCATTGCCTTGAATATCTTGAATCTTTCAAAAGCTTCTGATTTGTCTCTAATAAAAGTAACCCAACACATTCTAGAATAATCATCAATTATTAGCATAAAGTATCTATCTCCTTGTAGACTTCTTGTTCTTGCTGGACCACATAAATCAGTATGAATTAAATCAAGAATATTATTGGATTTCTTAGTAATGCTCTTAAATGCTATACTAAAAGGTTACATAAAATCATTGAGAGCAACTTGGGATAATTTTCCCACTGGCAAAGACTTAGATGTTGAAGATTGGCATCAAACCGGGAGGGACTAAACCAAAAAATATTTTTCTAGCTTTGATGGAGGAGAGCTACTTCTTAGGGGGAGTAGTAGGCTAAATGTTAAGTCTTGTTTCTTAACTACTTTGGCATTTGATGTCAAAGGGGAAGAGATATCTATGGAAAAAAATTATACTTTGTATTTGAGGGAGAGATATACTTTTGGTTTTGTAACAAACTTTGTATTGATCTATCTTTGGGAGATTGTTGGTCTATTGGTTTTTGGCATTCTATTATATTGGTTTACTATTGAACCGGCAATATGGTTCACCAGTATATGTTTACCAACAGGTTATATGGTTCACCAAAAACAATGATAATTTGGAGATCATTTGGTTATGTCGAAGACATGGATTGAAAATTTGGTTTTGGTGTTTTGCTTATTGGTCTAATCGGGTTGACATATTTGTCTTAACACGCAAATAGGTCTAGGTTATGGACTGGTACTCTAAATCAACATGACATGTTATGGAGATTGTTTTATTGATTGGCTAATGTGGTAAATGTATTGAGCTTACATGTTGTATCGCATCAAGACTTATTTGTTTGCCATCTAGTGTTGCCATCAATGCCAAAGGGGGAGATTATTGGTATTATGGATGACTTCATCATGTGTTGCATTGGTTTTGTCATTGATGTCAACACTTATCTTCTTGGAAGCCTACATTGTTGTTTTGGTACTATGGTTATATTGGTTTACTATTGAATCGACAATATGGTTCATCGGTATGGTTAGTGGCTTATGCAAAGTCACCGATATATGTTTACCAGCAGGTTATATAGTTCACCAGCAACGATGATAACTTGGAGATCATTTGGTTATGTCGAAGACATGGATTGGAAATTTGGTTTTGGTGTTTTTCTTATTGGTCTAATCAGGTTGACAAATTTGTCTTAACCAACAAATAGGTCTAGGTTATTGGCCGGTACTCTAGATCAACACAACACATTATGGAGATTGTTTTATTGAATGGTTAATGTGGTAAATGTATTGAGCTGACATGTTGTATCGCATCAAGACTTATTTGTTATTGATTTAAATGTAATATCTTTAGTGAGCCAACCTATTCATTTGGTCTTAG